>NC_067115.1:43530545-43588913 GCF_021347895.1 Acanthochromis polyacanthus
TACCCAAACCTCTCTCTCTCTCTCTCTCACACACACACACACACACACACACACCACACGCATGCACATTCCACAGACACACGTAGACGCACGTGCACACACATCATATCTACATTGTATATAGTTCACTTGTCATTATTTTAATAGAATAGTCAATAAATACATTAATTTCAGACCAAAGTACAGTTTTGAGTGTTTCTTGTGTAAGAATGTGGTCCCTTTAGCGAGAATTCTTGCCTTTAAGATATAAGACTGATCAAAATTTTAATTAATAATTAATTTTTTAAATTAATTTTCTAATTAATTTTTCCTTACATAAGTAAGGTGGTGCCCCAATTATTAATAACGAGAGCGACATTATAACTTAGTATCCCCTACAAATACAAAGCTACCCGAATTAGAAGACATCTTTAACTGGGAAAGGAGGAGGTGTGAGGACAGGAATGGCATCTCCAGTGGAGAAGGGAACCTGGTGGTCTGAGCTGAGGCTTCAGGTGCTGGTCTATCACATGGACCCTAACCTTACAACATGGACAGGTCTATCACATGGACCCTAACCCTACAACATGGACAGGTCTATCACATGGACCCTAACCTTACAACATGGACAGGTCTATCACATGGACCCTAACCCTACAACATGGACAGGTCTATCACATGGACCCTAACCCTACAACATGGACAGGTCTATCACATGGACCCTAACCTTACAACATGGACAGGTCTATCACATGGACCTAACCCTACAACATGGACAGGTCTATCACATGGACCCTAACCTTACAACATGGACAGGTCTATCACATGGACCCTAACCTTACAACATGGACAGGTCTATCACATGGATGCTAACCCTAACCCTACAACATGGACAGGTCTATCACATGGATCCTAACCCTAACCCTACAACATGGACAGGTCTATCACATGGACCCTAACCTTACAACATGGACAGGTCTATCACATGGATGCTAACCCTACAACATGGACAGGTCTATCACATGGACGCTAACCCTACAACATGGACAGGTCTATCACATGGACCCTAACCTTACAACATGGACAGGTCTATCACATGGACCCTAACCCTACAACATGGACAGGTCTATCACATGGACCCTAACCTTACAACATGGACAGGTCTATCACATGGACCCTAACCTTACAACATGGACAGGTCTATCACATGGATGCTAACCCTAACCTACAACATGGACAGGTCTATCACATGGACCCTAACCTTACAACATGGACAGGTCTATCACATGGACCCTAACCTTACAACATGGACAGGTCTATCACATGACCCTAACCTACAACATGGACAGGTCTATCACATGGACCCTAACCCTACAACATGGACAGGTCTATCACATGGACCCTAACCTACAACATGGACAGGTCTATCACATGGACCCTAACCTACAACATGGACAGGTCTATCACATGGATGACCCTAACCTACAACATGGACAGGTCTATCACATGGACCCTAACCCTACAACATGGACAGGTCTATCACATGGACCCTAACCTTACAACATGGACAGGTCTATCACATGGATGCTAACCCTACAACATGGACAGGTCTATCACATGGACGCTAACCCTACACATGGACAGGTCTATCACATGGACCCTAACCTTACAACATGGACAGGTCTATCACATGGACCCTAACCTTTAGAACATGGACAGGTCTATCACATGGACCTAACCCTACAACATGGACAGGTCTATCACATGGACGCTAACCCTACAACATGGACAGGTCTATCACATGGACCCTAACCTTACAACATGGACAGGTCTAATCACATGGACCCTAACCTTACAACATGGACAGGTCTATCACATGGACCCTAACCCTACAACATGGACAGGTCTATCACATGGACCCTAACCTTACAACATGGACAGGTCTATCACATGGACCCTAACCTTACAACGTGGACACGTGTATCACATGGATCCTAACCCTACAACATGGACAGGTCTATCACATGGACCCTAACCTTACAACATGGACAGGTCTATCACATGGACCCTAACCTTACAACATGGACAGGTCTATCACATGGATGCTAACCCTAACCCTACAACATGGACAGGTCTATCACATGGATCCTAACCCTAACCCTACAACATGGACAGGTCTATCACATGGACCCTAACCTTACAACATGGACAGGTCTATCACATGGACCCTAACCTTACAACATGGACAGGTCTATCACATGGATGCTAACCCTACAACATGGACAGGTCTATCACATGGACCCTAACCCTACAACATGGACAGGTCTATCACATGGACCCTAACCTTAGAACATGGACAGGTCTATCACATGGATGCTAACCCTACAACATGGACAGGTCTATCACATGGACCCTAACCCTACAACATGGACAGGTCTATCACATGGACCCTAACCTTACAACGTGGACACGTGTATCACATGGATCCTAACCCTAACCCTTACAACATGGACAGGTCTATCACATGGACCCTAACCCTACAACATGGACAGGTCTGTCACATGGATGCTAACCCTACAACATGGACAGGTCTATCACATGGATACTAACCCTACAACATGGACAGGTCTATCACATGGACCCTAGTCCTAAGCCATTGCACAGAGACAGACTGTTTCCGAAACGCTCTTTTGCTGTAGACATTGTAGGAAATGACCAACCTTTAAAGAGCAGTAGAGCTCTAATCTTGGCTGGATGTTCTCCACTAATCTGGTCCCATTCTTCTTCAATTACTGCTTTTAATTCTTCTAAATTCTTGTTTTGTTTTTAAAGAGACCATCTGAAAATCCACCACAGATCTTCTTGGTCCTGGATGAATTCTACTGGTCCTTGATGAGTTCAGGGAGAATTATCTGGTAGAACCTCCAGTTTGACTTTGACGGAACAGTGCAGAAGGGAGCATGTGGGTTTGGAGAATGGAACAATATTTGGCAGACTTCATTGAGATGATCAACACCAGCAGCACTCATGCATCCGCAAACCATGATACTGCCTCCACCATGCTTGACAATAGGTCTTGTCCATGCTGGAGGTGATGCTTCTCCTGGTCTTCTGTGACCCTCACTTTAGCAGGAGGAATATAAAGCTGGAACCTGAACTCATCTGATCGCAAAATTTTCTTCCAGTTCCTGTCTGTCCAGTTTCTTGGGGCTATCCTCTGTCTGTCGTTGGTCAAGTTCTTCTGGACAGCCTTGTAGGACCTTCAGCCATGATTTAAAAATCTGGTGGAGCACTGGACACCAGTTTGGTTTGACCGCTGCTACTTGAAGCTCCTGTCATGTCTTCGGTGATTTTCATGTGAATCAGGATGAGGACATTTCCTGCTGTAGAAACTCTTGGATGTCCAGATGATGGTTGTTTTCCAGCTGTTGGTTGGTCTGTATTTTCTGCAGCGTGGCTCCAACTGCTGAAGGTCTGCATCTGCACTTCCTGGATGTCTGGAGGCAGCTGAACGCTTCCTGGATGAGGATCTGCATCTTCAGGTGTGTTTCCTGCGTTAGGTTCCTTGTTTTAGAACATTTTTGTCTCTGAAGAACTTTCAAATGTGCTGAGTTTATATAAACACGAAGCACAGCAACAAAAACTATTTTAATAAAAAGCACGGACCTGGTGTTACTGTGAGGCCGGAGGTAGAATCTGGTCTTGCTGCTGAAACTGGGCCAGAGCCTGGAGATGTCGTTGGGTACGAGCTGGAAGCAGAAGGTGTGTGTGGACTAGGAGCTGATGGCGGAGTGGCGATGTCTCTGAACCCGGGGGCTGTGCGACGTCGTCGAGCGTGACGCCACTGGCGCCTGGTTCTACAGGGAGAGTCGGAACCAGTCAGCGGGGAGGGTAACGCTGGCTGGGCGGCCTGGGCAGGCGGTGGCCGGGGAATCCTCATATTCGTCAGGGATCTGGAACAGAACGGAGCCTTCAAGCAGCACTGTGGCAGTGTACATTGCCATCAGTCCCTCATTGGCTGCTTGCAATATCTTGGGATCCTTGGTAGTAGCCAGGGACTCCCCATGGATGGCATACGCTACCGTGAGCTACCCCATGCGGTCGATGTCTATCTGGCGTTCTGTCAGGACTGCGGTGGCAGTCTCCCGATTCCTCACCTCCGGAAGCACTGTGATCATCCATCCCAGGGCGGAGGAGGCGGTGTCGAGGAAAGCAGGTACGGAGGAGATGACTTCTGGATCCCCGGGGAGCCAAGGGGTCGGGTGATTGTCCGGTTCACCAGACTCCTGGAGAAGCATCCCGGCCAGGCGCAGAGTTGGAGCCTCATCCGGGGGAAGCCCCTCCTACCCCGGCTTCTGTGTCGGCTCCGAGAAGTGCCGGGTGGGGTATTCGTCGGAGGAACTGGAGAGCACCTGCCCGTGTCGGTGATCTCACTCCCTCATGGGCGCCCTCTCCAGGTTATCAGTTGCCCTCTCCAGGTGCATAGAGGATGGAGCCCTTCCATGGAGTGCGCCAAGTGGTTCCTCCCTGGCGCGGCGGTGCCGACGTCTCAGAGCAGGAGTTAAGCCTGCTGAAGACGCAGGAAGACAGGCAGGGCTAGATTGTGCACTCTCCGGATTCATCGTCCTGGCCAGATTGTTCTGTCACAAACTACTGGGAGAATCCAAGCAGAGAGTACAACAATCTCGCTGTTGCAGACAAGTTTTATTTCACAGAGAGGTTGTGGGGAGGGGAACGGGCGAACCAAGGGCGCCGTGTGCTGAGGAATCCGGGAGGAAGGCAGAGGTAGCAGGTAGAACGGGGAAGCGGCCGACAACTCCAGTGAAACAGAAGGGGAACCAGGAAGGGAGATTGCAGGGGGAAGCAGAGGGGAGCAAAATGCCGGCAGCGTTCAGGTGGAGGGTCTGGGCCTTGCAAGGAATCTGTCAGGACAGGCAGAGGTCTGGACAGCTGGTTCCGCTGTGCAGAGGAGAGCAGATAAAACGTATTAGTTAAGGCGTTAAGATACTGGATACAAATTACGGCTAGACACCAAAGTGACGATAAAGTCGTGTTTAACAATCCGGCGGAGAGTGGAGGGATGAACCGGTCTTTTATTGTTGCGGGTGTAATCACAGGAATGAGTTCCAGCTGTCCAGACTCCAGGGAAACGGCAGATTGCCTGAGTGGAGGCAGCCGTATGACTACACTCCACTCAGTGCAGCGCTGGAGGGAGATAGGGAGAAAAAGGGGAAAGACAGATGGGAAGAGGGTTTTGGGATGCCAGGTGGGGGAGGAACGGGGGTGAGGAGGAAGCCCTGACAGCATGACCTTCATTAGTGGATCACTGGAACCAAAATCACCCAATACTCAACATTTTGAATGTAATTTTATGGAAACAACCAGTTTTAAGTTTTTAATGTCATTTTTAGGATGTGTTTAGCATTCTGGCCGTGACTGGACTAAAAGAAATTACATTGAAGAGCTACGAGTGATTCTTAACGCAGTATTTCACAAACCCTTTTGGTGTCCCAAAACTTTTTTTCCACCACTGTACACATGAATCCATTTATTCTATATTTTATCTATTTAATCATTTATTTGAACAGGGACCATCCAATTAACATCTGAAGTATTACATATAGAGTGTTTAGCAGTTAGTTAATTTTCAACTCCCGTCCCTGTTTGGGCTTTTCAGTAAAAGTAGTCAGAGGACCAACAACACCAACAAAAACAGCACAAGACAGCATTATAAACTTTGTAGCGGTTCAACTAAAAGATTATGCTGTTGCAACCTACAAAGGCTCAATGTTTAAACAATATCAAATCGACTTTCACAATCCTTTTGCACAACAAATAAAGAGGAGAATACAAGCTTACAATAGACAACACCAATTATTTATTATGTCATCCAGTCCGGGTTTTCATTAGCCCCTTTCCTCTACAGTCCGACCCGTTCAACATAAATATTCCACTCTGGGTTTTCCAACCAATCCAACAAAAAAGAATCCAAACAAGGAAGCGGGTTATGGCTGTTCATTCAGTTCCAAAGAAACAAGTACTCCAAAGAAAAGCACTACCATCCGGTTTGGGAACGGAGGATGAACCACAAACGAGGACAAAGCAAAGTAAACCAAACTCACAGGTCTTACATGTGTGGCGGGGATGCTCGCGCTGCTGCTGGGCGTCCTTCGGGGCAAAGTCCGGCTTGCACCGACAATCGGTAGCTGGTAACCGTGGACAACTTGTTTGAGATTGCGTGGGGAGACCAACACCATCCACCATCTGTCACTGACTTGCCACCATACTGCTTTGGAGGCTGGCAGATATGAGGAAGTCGTAGGGCCGGCTCTCCCAGCGCACGGAAAAAGCAGCCATTTTACTGGCTGGGATGCAGATGGGCTGAAGGGGCGTGGAGGACAGGTGAATGCACACTTTTTCAATACATTCAATACAGTCTACTTTGGCTATCACAGCAACCTTTAGAAGAATAAGATTTAGGATATCTGTCTCTGAAGTCCCCCAACTTTGAGGAAGAAAAATAATAAAAAAGTGTGTTTCTGTATAAGAAGTGTCTGTTCCTGCCATCTGTTCCTCTTTGGTAGTGCATATCCCAGTGATATTTATGTATTATTTCTTTATATTTATGTAGACTTCCCATAGCAAACATCTATGCCTCACTTCACTGACAGACAGGCAGCACAATCAGATTTAAGATTCTAAGATTCTAGTAGCATTTAAAGCCACCAGAAGTGAAGCTGTTTTAATTTGTTCGTATAGCTCATTCTGATCAACTCAGGATGTTCCTTCCTTCTCCTCTCACTCCCCAAAAATACACATTACTCATACCTTATTCTCATGTGTTGCTCGATCTTCTTACATCATTCCAAGCCCTGTTCCATCTCACCGTCCCCCTGCACTTTATGGACTTCATCATTCCCTTCTGAATCAGCAGCCTGGAGTAACTGGACACTCTGAAGCTATGACTTGTAACCCAGTAATTCTTACTATCCTGTGAGCGAGGGCTATCCCTGGATGCTGCCCCAGCTGACTGCTGAAATTAAGTGTTACCCATGGCTTAATACCATTGAAACGACACAGAGGTTGAGATAAAGTATGCTCAGTGACTTATACACTGGCATATTACTCTGTAACATAATATAACAACACTACAGCTTTAGCGTGTCGGTTCAATCTCCCACCACAGAGCTACTCACTTTAACTTGTTTAGGTGCTTTTCATTTGTGTGTGAAATACTGTTCTAGCTATGCATATATGGCAGTAAATGGGGCGTAGCAAGGATTCCTGACTGGTCCAGTGACACAAGGAGGGGCGTAATGCTGTATATGTGTCGATGTGAAATGCCAGAGAGAGAGAGGTACAACGAGAGGGAGGAACTGCCTCACAGAGAAGTCTTCAACACACTAAACATCCGTTCACTTTACAGCCTTTCAAAGGCTGATGTTGTGGAGTTTTCCTTTGGATCTTTCATCCTTCACTTCCAACTACAGTCACTACACCTTTAAGGGATCCAGGGTTCCAGAGTGATCAAGAGATGCAGAAGACCAAGAAGAAGAAGCAAACTGTGAGGAGCATTGACCTCCCCAAAGCAGCTCATCAGTGAGTAACCGGGTCGAGTGTGGGACAGTCTGCTTTAAATTAGAAAATAAAGATCGTAAAATGACAGAAGCTCGTGTTTACCAGGTTTGAGGAGAAGTTAGTATTTCTTCTTGCGATGATGTGATGACAGTAACAGGTTATTTCTCATCAGATGAAATACTTTATGTGCTCTCGTGGATTTTGGAAACGGTTTGGAAACAAACAGCCAAGAAGTTGGATGTGTTGATGAGTGTCACGATGGATTTTTTCTAGTTTTCAGATAACTCTGAAGTGTAATTACAAGAAAAACTACCGTATTTAATTTCTGACAGCAGCACTGGTGCATGCAGTTGTTTATGAATGCTACTTGTGCTCATATCAATTTTAAAGTCAAGAAAAAAGCTTAAGTTTGATTGACATAATGACATAACTTGATTAATGGGTGGATATAAGATTAAAACTCTGCATCCTAAATTGTTGATATTGACCAGACAGTTTCAAATATATTGAAAACACTGGAATATAAATGTAATTTCAATAACCTCTCTGATCAAACTAAACTAACTGTAGTGCTTCAGTACTTTATTAAAGTTTAATGGTATAATCTGTTACATGCGGCGTCTTTCGAACCCAAAAGCAGGCACTCAATGGTTTAATAATAAACTCAACATAAAACACTCCACATGGGAGGCACGGAAATAAACAGGACGGGGTACAAACTAAAACTAAGGGCAACAAACCAAACTGGCCGTGATGAGGGCTAAACTAAACTGTAACAGGGGGTGACTCGCGTCTTAGTCCAGGGGTCGGGAGACGAGGCAGGGACAGAGGAGCTGGGCTGGACAGGACGGGGATCAATGGTGGGGTCGAGGCGGAGACTGCAGGGTGGGAGAAACCAGAGCAGAAGGGGAGACTGGAGCAGACGAAGGATTCCTGGACAGGACAGGAGATGGAACAGACGAGGAAGTCCTGGGCAGGTGGGGAGACAGAGCTTGAGCAGACCGGTGTGACCCTTACAGGGAACCGCAGGCAATGACCCAGCAGAGAGTCGTGGTGTGAACCAGGCTTTAACTGCTGCTGATTGCAGATTAGGAGCAGCTGCGCTCCTCCACAGCTGCTCCTAATCAGCCGGAGCTGAACGCCTACCAGGACAGGAGAGGGAGGGGCCATGACATAATCAGAGTCATGCACTCAGAGGTGTTCCAGGAAAACAAGTACAGGACTTATGTTGCTTACATATATAATGTACCGCACACAGTTTGGACACTTTTACTTATTTCAAATTAACTTTATTTTTTAACATCAGGGGGTATTATAGAGAGAAACCCAACAATCTCCTTTTGAGGAGCATTTGACAAAAATGTGGAGAAAAGAGAGGAAATTCCTTTTTAACAGAATGAAACCTCCAGCAGAACCAGGCTGAGGGTGGGTAGCTGTCTGAGGGAAGAGCAGAGAGAGAAAAGACAGACAATAAGATGATAATATAATAAACAGTAGGCAGGTCTGGAGTCACAGATATCTGTAGAGAGGACAAAGCACAAAATCAGTGGAGATCTGATGCAGAAATCTCGCTGCTTCTTGTTCAAACCAGCCTTTTAGAGCCTGAAGGGTTTTTTGTCTTATTGTCCTGCTGAAATGCTAATGATGGTTCAATGAATCTCAGATCAGATGGGATGGTGTGTCACTGCAAAATGTGGTCGCTTTGTTGGCTAAGGGCTGCTGTACATCCTGAAAAAATCACCAACAGCTGTCCAACAATGCAATGTCAATTCCACAAGTTTCTTCTCCTCAGCAGCTCTTCAGAAATTCCATCAAGTGTTAAATGATCATTATGTCACACCTTAACAAGGTCTGTAACTAAATAATAAAAACCCAAGGAATGCCTTTAAACACTGATCTACTGGTACAGAAACGTCCTTTCATGTTTTCATGCTGGAGAGCTCATGTGGGAGCGTCCCTGAGCGACACAGCGAACCCCTAACTGCTCCTGATGGGCCATGGTGAACTCACCTGTGAATCAAACTGTTCTGTTCAAAAACAACAGCTTAGAAAAGACAAATATATTGACACTACTGTTCAAGGGTTAGGGTCACTTAGAAATGTCATTATTGAAAAAAGAAAATCTTTTTTTCCAATGAAGATAACATGAAATGAATGATAAATCCAGTGTGGAAAATGACTATTCTAGCTGTAAACAGCTGATTTTTAATGGAATATCTCCATAGGGGTACAGAGGAACATTTCCAGCAACCATCACTCCTGTGTTCTAATGCTACATTGTGTTAGCTAATGGTGTTGAAAGGCTCATTGATGGTTAGAAAACCCTTGTGCAGTTATGCTAGCACATGGATAGAAGTGGGAGTTTTCATGGAAATCATGAAATTGTCTGGAAGACCCCAAATGTTTTGGGCATTTAAGTCAGCAGAAGTGTGACACAGACAGCAGTGATAGAGAAGATTAATGATCAGTACTTAACTCGTGTTTAGGTAGCTGTTTAATGGGTGAGTACAGAATGTGTTCATGTGTGATACACAGATGCTGAAGTCATTTTACTGGCAGCAAACTCAAGCTTGTATTTCCACTGTATCATTTAACAACAGCTTGTTTTTGAAAGAGCATTAGTTTTTATTTGGTGAGGACAACTGTAATCCTAAAGGCTCCTACCATAAGCCTGGCTGTTAGCATCCCACACAAACACACACAGGCCTGGATAGGATTTCACTGAGAAGCATTTATCACTCACAGACTGTTGTGCTCATGTCACCGTAATTACAGAATACAGTCAGACCAGACGTTTTTACTGCAGAATAGCTGATATTCCAGCCTTACCTGACTCACAGATATGAACAGTGGTAGAGTCTCTCTTCTCTCTCTGTCAACAGCGAGTTTGCTATTCTAACTAACATCAGACGATTCTAACTTTAGATGATTTTTAAGATTCTGTGCAGACTTGCCAGCCATCTCAACACACATAAAACAAATATTTAATTCCAAGTTACATTCAGCAAAGGTGAGGTACCAGTGGTTTCCAGTTTAGCTTTGTTCCTGTGTTCCTGCTGTGAGGGTTGGACTCGAAGAGTTACAGGACAGGACAGGCCCAACCCTAACAATAACCCTACCGATATGAACATAATAATACAGAGAGGTTTGGACTGGAAGAGGTACAGACAGACCCAAGCCCAACCCACTGGAAAAAATGCCCCTCTCGAAGCAAGAAAAGAAAACTAATTTCAAGGAACTGTTACTTTGAAATAAGTGAAAAAAATCTGCCAATAGAAGAAGTGAAAATGGCTCGGTAACATTTCTTGAAATAAGATATTTAGAATCTTGAGATCTTAAAAAATTAGCAGGGAAAACTTATTTAAGCTATATTTTACTAGGATTGTCAAGCTTAGGTGTCTTAAATTAAACCAGATATGCTAAAAAAAAAAGCCAAACAAACTCCTGTTGTCTTCATTCATGGGCACCAAAAAATATTGTTTCTTTGTCTGAAAAAAATCCAAAAATTCTGCAAAAAAAAATCCTCAAATATCTGAAAATTTGCAAAACCTTCAGGAAGAAAATTCCAAAATTGCTTAAGTTTCTCTTAAAGTTTTTTTTTTAATCACCCAAATTTGGCAAGAAAATTCTTGTAAATATCTTCAAAAAAAATAAGTAAAAAGCTTAAAAAAATACTAAAAATATATAAAATGATTACATATGTAAAAGTTAAACTTCTAATATTTTCTTTAAGAACATTCGGAGAAAAAGAAAAACAAAATCCCATGAAATTTGCTGGATTTGGTTGATTTTTTTCTCTGAATGTTCTTAAGAAACATTTTTAACATTTCTTTTTTTCACCAAAAAATGTTCAAAAATTTCCCAAAATGTTGAAAAAGTGGACATCAGAAGTTTCACTGTAGAAATATATATTTTCCCACATTTTCAAACTTTAAAAAGGGTTAATTTGACCCCCAGGACAACACAAGGGTAAAACTTATTTTGAGTTTTCTTGAAAAATTCAACTCAAAACAAGATAATTTCAAGACTGTTTGACTTAACAGTATATTTAAGATGCATTGTCTTAAAACAAGTCCCTCCAGCCTGCTGAAATGTCACTTGTTAAGTGAATTTATCTTAAATCCAGTGAAATGAGACATTCAGACTAAAAATAAGACAAATAGACCTGGTAGGATTTTGAGTTTTTGTAGTGCTTTATCCCTGACCCTACCAGTATTAACATAATTACACAGAGAAGGAGGCAGAAGAACAGAGCTGGGGGTTAGGGAGCAGAGCAGACTGAGGCAGAGGAAGGTAAAGGCCTGGACTAGATGTTTCAGAGGATTCAGCTGTAGCAGGCCAGAAGTAGACTGGAAGCAATGTAAGCAAATCAAACACAAGTTCACATCGTAACCACAGAACACTACAAAATGTGTAGACAGCTGACAGGAAACCGGCTGTTACAGGGTCTGATGATGGAAACAAGGAGTGTACTGAGTTACAGGTGAGCTGATCTCTCCATTCCTGAAACATCCACTCACAGACCAGAGAAAAAGAAGAGGAAAGGAAAGGATGCTGCCAACCAGAGAGAAGCAGAGGACAGAACATCTGCTGTACAGCCCATAGACGATGACAACAGAACATCCTGCAGTCACAGAGTTAGCATATAAGAGTCCTCACAGCTTAAATCCAGTGTATTTTACTGCTTAAAAATAGATAAATTAGAGATAAAGCTGGTTTCAGTCATGTGAAGCACTCTGAGTTAGTCTAGCAGACCCCCTACTCCATCGTTCATTTTGATTCTTTCTCGTGATGTGTGGTTGGGTAGATAGATAGCTGGATAGATAGATAGATAGACAGACAGACAGACAGACAGACAGACAGACAGACAGACAGACAGACAGACAGACAGACAGACAGACAGACAGACAGACAGACAGACAGACAGATAGATAGATAGATAGATAGATAGATAGATAGATAGATAGATAGATAGATAGATAGATAGATAGATATCAAATCAAAACTTCATTTATCTAGCACTTTTTATACAAGAAATTGCAATACAAAGTGCTTTACAGATAATAAAAAAAACCGACGCCTTACCTTCTACCCGTTCCACCCCCCGAACCCACGCAGTACAAAGAAGACACAAAGAAACACTCATACCACCCCACCACCCCTAACCCACCCTGCAAACATGCAGAGAAGTGACTGTCATTAAAATAGTTAACATGGGGCTGAGTACGGACGAACCAGGTGAGGAAACACCGCCTGAGAAGCCGTCTGCATCGAGAGCGGCAGGTCTGCCACGGCAGCCAGGCATGACACGGCATCTAACGGACGAGTGGGAGACACACCCAGACTCCACTCATGCAGACATGGAGCCCAGGAGCTCTGGATACAGAGGGCTCCCTCTCTGAGGAAACACTGGGACAAGGGAAAAGACTTGAGCTAAAAAAAAAAGATAAAATCAGAATAAAATGTAAGGCAGAACACAGGAATACTAATAATAGTTATAATAAAGTAATACACACGTGGACAAAATTGTTGGTACCCCTCAGTTAAAGAAGGAAAAACCCACAATTCTCACTGAAATCACTTGAAACTCACAAAAGTAACAATAAATAAAAATTTATTGAAAATTAAATAATCAAAATCAGCCATCACTTTTGAATTGTTGATTAACATAGTTATTTAAAAAAACAAACTAATGAAATAGGGCTGGACAAAAATGATGGTACCCATAACTTAATATTTTGTTGCACAACCTTTTGAGGCAATCACTGCAATTAAACGATTTCTGTATTTGTCAATGAGCGTTCTGCAGCAGTCAACAGGTATTTTGGCCCACTCCTCATGAGCAAACAGCTCCAGTTGTCTCAGGTTTGATGGGTGTCTTCTCCAAATGGCATGTTTCAGCTCCTTCCACATATGTTCAATGGGATTCAGATCTGGGCTCATAGAAGGCCACTTTAGAATAGTCCAACGCTTTTCTCTCAGCCATTCTTGGGTGTTTTTGGCTGTGTGTTTTGGATCGTTGTCCTGTTGGAAGACCCATGACCTGCGACTGAGACCAAGCTTTCTGACACTAGGCAGCACATTTCTCTCCAGAATGCTTTGATAGTCTTCAGATTTCATCGTACCTTACACACTTTCAAGACAAACTGTGCCAGATGCAGCAAAGCAGCCCCAAAACATTACTGAGCCTCCTCCATGTTTCACCGTAGGGACAGTGTTCTTTTCTTCGTATGCTTGGTTTTTGAGTCTATGAACATAGAGTTGATGTGCCTTACCAAAAAGCTCCAGTTTGGTCTCATCTGTCCAAAGGACATTCTCCCAGAAGCTTTGTGGCTTGTCAACATGCATTTTTGCAAATTCCAGTTTCGCTTTTTTATGAGTTTTTTTCAGCAGTGGTGTCCTCCTTGGTCGTCTCCCATGAAGTCCACTTTGGCTCACACAACAACGAATGGTGCGATCTGACACTGATGTACCTTGGCCTTGGAGTTCACCTTTAATTTCTTTGGAGGTTGCTCTGGGCTCTTTGGATACAATTCGAACGATCCGTCTCTTCAATTTGTCATCAATTTTCCTCTTGCGGCCACGTCCAGGGAGGTTGGCTACTGTCCCGTGGGTCTTGAACTTCTGAATAATATGAGCCACTGTTGTCACAGGAACTTCAAGCTGTTTAGAGATGGTCTTATAGCCTTTACCTTTAAGATGTTTGTCTATCATTTTTTTTCGGATGTCCTGGGACAATTCTCTCCTTCGCTTTCTGTTGTCCATGTTCAGTGTGGTACACACCTTTTCACCAAACAGCAGGGTGACTACTTGTCTCCCTTTAAATAGGCAGACTGACTGATTATGAGTTTGGAAACACCTGTGATGTCAATTAAATGACACACCTGAGTTAATCATGTCACTCTGGTCAAATAGTTTTCAATCTTTTATAGAGGTACCATCATTTTTGTCCAGGTCTGTTTCATTAGTTTGTTTTTTTAAATAATTATGTTAATCAACAATTCAAAAGTAATGGCTGTTTTTGATTATTTAATTTTCAATAAATTTTTATTTATTGTTACTTTTGTGAGTTTCAAGTGATTTCAGTGAGAATTGTGGGTTTTTCCTTCTTTAACTGAGGGGTACCAACAATTTTGTCCACGTGTGTATAACTTCATAAAACTATTAAAGAGAATAAATAGGTAAAGAAATAGATACATTTAAAAGTAGGCAAAAAATAAATATCAGCTAAAGGCTAGACTATAAAGGTGGGTCTTGAGCCTGCTCTTAAAAACATGAACGTTCTCTGCGGCCCTGAGGTCCTTCAGCAGGTCGTTCCAGAGGCGAACGCCATAAAATTGGAAGGACACCTCACCTTGAGTCTTTGTTCTGGCTTCAGGGGTGGACAGGAGACGGCTGCCGGAGGAGCACAGGGTCCTCGAAGGTTCATAAGGTAAAAACAGCTCTGACAGATAAGAAGGCCCAAGACCATTGAGACACTTAAAAACCATTAAGAGAACCTTAAAATGGATCCTGAAAGACATGGGGAGCCAATGCAGCGATCTTAAAATCGGTGTAATGTGGGCCTGCTTCCTGGTCTTTGTCAGGACACGGGCAGCAGAAAGATAAATACTTTATTAATCCCTAGGGAATTTAAGTGTTCAGCAGCCTTACATAAAATAAGAAAAGAGCAGGTTAGTAACATTAGGATACGAAACTGAAATTAAAATTCAATATACAATATTTACACATTCCAAGGCACAGAAGTATTAAAGTGAGTGTAGTGATTAAAGTGGCTTGACAGGTGGTAGGAAAAGGTGCATGGACATTCTACAATAATCATCTCATAGGTCCTAATGTGACTATGACTGTGACTACTGCCCCCCCCCAACCACTCAGTGATGAGTTGTACAGTCTGGTGGGAACTAGAGTTTCTGAGTCTGTTGGTGGAGCAGGTTGGAGACAGCAGCCTGCAGCTGAACACTCCTCTGGCTGATCTCAGGCCTTCCAGAGGATGCTGGGTGTTGTCCAGGATGGAGAGGATCTTCTCCAGGGTTCTTCTCTCTGCTACTGAAACCAGAGAGTCCAGCTCTGTGCCGCCACTGATCCAGCTCTCCTCACCAGTCTGTCCAGTCGTGCAGCATCCCTCTTTTAATGCTCCCTCCCAGGCAAACTACATCACCTGTTCTACTTTATCTTCTGCTATATCTACTGGGATGCATGGGCATGGAGTGACGTGTTAGTTTATGGTCAGCACAGATCTTTCTAAGGGCCCTCTCACGTGTGATGGTTATTTAACAGGTCTCATTGGTTATGGGCTTTACTCATGAAGGACATACATGGATTACAGAACTCAGAACAAAGAATAAATCCTCTATATTCTGTATTTAACAATTATCCCCATCAAAGTGAAAGATTAGACCTTTAAAAAAAAGAAAGACTCGTTAAAAATACAGCAAAAACTGTACCCAGCAAAGTACCAAACCTCAGTAAAGACTAAAGGGTTAGGCACAGCAGCAGGTCAGCTGCCTTTAAAGCTACAGACACTTCCTGTTTAGAACTGATTTTTGTAATATTTTGTCTTGTTTTTGTTGTTTTTGTCTTTTTTTTAAAAAGTAAAATCCTCTCTGGTTCAGTTCCAGACGACTAATTGTTATAGGCAGGAATATTCGTCTAAGGTTTGGATTTCTTAGTCAACCAAAGATGTCTGAACTGATTCTTATGTAATTTTTCCCGTAGAATCTAATTCTGCCTCATACATTTTTGTATCATGCATATTTAATGAGTTAATTAGCATTTTGCATAAATTAGTGCTAAAACTAAATTTCTTCAAAATGCAGCTGTATTTCACATAATAAATGGAACATTTTCATATTTCTGTATTTATTTGAACTTAAAGCATCAATTTTTATGTCAATATGTGATGCAAAATTGATATAGAGATAATTTGCATAAACTATGTTAACGATTCTTCAAATATGCCACTCAAAGGAATTCATTACCATGTCTTTGAATTTGATTTCCATATGTTTAATTTTTTTAAATAAAATTGTCGTAAAAATAAACAGATGCTAATCAAAATATATATTTATCCTATATTCAGCAAAATGTAGTATTTATGGCACCTAATTTGCATATAACGATATGAAATAATTTCTTGTACGTTCACACAAATGCACCTTAACAAAAACATACCTGAACAGGCCGTCACCTGCAAGCTGAATCTAAACTTTCCCTTCAGCTGAACATGTTTAAAGAAAAGATAAGTATTTTGCATAAATATTACAAAGTCATTTCCAATACATTTAGCTTCTCTAGTGGCCATCTCTGAAGAAAACACTGTAACTATTTCGTCATCATCAGATGTACTAGGTGTATCTGATCTTTGTTTGTCATGAGGAACATAATCACTGTCCAAATCTGAGCTTTCACTTTCCTCTGTATCTGACTTGCTTGTTTCAGTTACTTTATCTTTGCTGTCAACCTTTGTATTTGTTCTTTGCCTTTTCCTTGGAGGGCTGATATTTGCTTTGTCCAGGTCTGCGTCTGAGTCTTCATCATCCACTTCCTCACCTGGTCTTGGCTTTATTTCTTGTTTCCTGGATAAAGCTGCTGGCAGCTGGGAACAGGTGAACCAAACAGGTACTAATCCATCATCTGTGTATTTCCATCCCCGGTTTTCAACTGAGGGATATTCAATGTCCTGCTTTAGGCACTGCTTCCAGATTAGCGTCTGCAAATCTGCTCGTTTAAGGTGCTCAAGGGCACTGTGTTTGTCTGGAAGAAGGTTGACATTTGACTTTGCTTTCTGATTTTCATACATGCGTATCCTTGTCTGTACATAGCTTTCTCCCTCTTTGCTTGGATACATAACTTTCTGCATGAAGGCCAAACTGTCTTCTAGATTTTCCACTGATGACAGTGATGTCCCCATGGATGAAAGAAGGTCTGTCCTTCTAGTGAGGACCATTTTCTTGAACGGCGTCACTGTTCCTACATTGAATGGAAAAGACGTCGTGTCACATCCTGTTATGCTGTGGTATGCAGGAAGCACTTCACAAACGGTGTGGCCATAGAAATTGCAGATTGTGCCTATGTTGATGTACCGCTCCTTGTCTATTTTCATGAGCCATTGTTCTACCGAATGAGATTTGTTGTATGCATGCTAAAAGGACAATGCAAGTATCTGCCTCGTGGTGGTTATAGTCTTCTAGCTGTTCCACTTTGTCTGTTGTGATCAACCACATGTAGAATGATTCTGTGATGAGAAGGGGAATACATTGTTTAGCCCTTACAGCTTCTTCCTTGTGGTATGCCACCAAAAATTTGATCAACTCTGTCTTGTTCTCAGGGTTGTGCATAAATGAAATCAATCCTTGCCTTTTGGCATTGACTGTTCTTTACTATTTATGAAGATTCTTTTTCCTAGATGGCCACGTCTTCTTTGTGTCAGTTCTTTGATACGATTTTCTCCATAGGTATCCATTACTATGGATAACTTCACTGGATTGAATTTCGCAGGTGGTGTGCAGAATATGAGGAATGCATCCACATAACCACTCCATGTGTCTGTAGGTGGAACACATCTTATTGCAGCCATGCCATCTACTATCCACTCAGCTCTAAGAAGTGGTTTTTCCTGATCGGCTGCAGCTTCCGTTAGCAGATGGTTCGCAGAGAAGCTTTTGATCCTTGCCTCAAATCTTCATCTGTAAGTGAAGTGTAAGCAAGTGGGACAGATGTTAGTGGATATGAATGTGCCTCTGTGGCACTTGTCTATTTTCCCACTAGTACACTGAATGCTTGTTTTTCTTCTTTTAGAATGTTCACAGCGTTTGAATCTTTCTTGGGCTTTTCCATACTAGTCTTTATCCTGGGATTTCTGATGGACTTAAAGAAGCTTACACGGTCGTCATCAGTTTTGGTTATTCTTTCAGTCACAAATTCCATGTAGAGAGCCTCTCCAGTCGCTGTTGATTGCAACAAATTCTTGACGATTTCTTCGTCAATGACGACTCCAGTTTTGAAGGATCTTGCTGGTCCTGCTTCAAAAGGGTCAAAATAATGTCTTAGCTTCTCTACAAGTGCTCTGACGGTTTGTTCGTGCTGTTTCCTAGCAGCAGGTGTTGTTTCTTTGTGTGATGATACAGCCAGAAGGTTCAGCTTCTGCTTCAGGGTGCTTCTAATCTTAGCCATCAAGTGACTTGTCTTTATGAATACATCTGTTGCTTCCACTGAAGTGCTGAATCCACCTGGTATTGGACCTCCTTTTACCTTGACCTCCCTGTTCACTGTAACTTCAGTGATAAAGTCTCCATGTACTGTGGAAAGTGGTTCACCTGAGAGGCTACCTCCAAATCCATTGTCTTTTACTCATTCCATGCTGCTGGGTTTGTTCTCTGCAATTTTGAAAGAGTAACATGCTGATAGGTGAGGTATCGAGCGTCGTTTACATGCCCAAAGGCAAATAACTGAGGAAGCAGAGCGCGCTCAGCCTGTAGATGTCTTTCAATTGACTGTTCCCGTACTGAGCTTATCATGGCAAGAAGGCATGACACATCCTTCAAGTACTCAACAACCATTTGAGATTCTGAACCTGTAGTTGCCATGACTTCTGTACACAAGGTTGTGAACTCCAGATCTGCCATGAACTCATCAAGTCTTTGGGGTGTGGGATTGCATCTCAGTGAACCGAGCAGCTTTCTAAAATCTTCTTCAAATGAGGAAATGTTGCTGTGTTGCTCTATGCGAAAACGAAGCAGTGCCTGAAAGGACTGTTTGTGCAACCGAATGCATCTGTAGTAGTGGCGACCCTCAACAGCTTGATCACATGAACCTTCTGCTATGGCACCTGCGTCTACCCACCAGTTCTTCAAACCCAGGGCACCATACTTCTTGAATAGAATTTTCAATTTCACCATTATACTGTGAAATCCTCCCACAAGATTGACTATCTTGTCATATTTGCCTTCACGGAGCCATTTTATCAGCACCAGTTTGCAGTAAATGGCTTCATCAGCATGAGCAAATATGCAGTCCAGCCCGAACTCCTATGTCATCTCAAGTATCATGTCTAGATACCACTAGCATACATTATCTTTGGGAGGGAGGGGAATAACCTCGAGGTAGTCAACAAGAGCCTTGGTTGTTTTTGAGTGTGTGACCTTTTTCATGAATGTTGTCCATGAGCCAAAAGGTTCCAAGTCACCCTCCTCATCTTGGCCAATGACCTGATGTCCCAAGGCAGAAATAACAACCCAAGCAATGTCCCTCTTCAACGACCATTTGAGAAGATCATTCTCTGTTGAGTCTTTGTAGTCTGGTATTGGAGGAGGATCAACCTTTTAAGGTATTTTATATGATCCATAATCACAAACTTTGGGATCATCATCTTTGATGGTCAAAGTTGCTTCCTCAGTATGTCTTCTGTTTGCTGAAGGTAATTGCTCAGGAGTATTATCTGGCAACCTTGTCTGGTAAATTGTACCATTGGTATGGTGGGTTGTGTGTTCTCCAGTAATGGTTTGTTGTCTTCCATCAGAATTATCCAAGGTCACATGTAGACTTCTGCCCTTTTTGAAACCTAGGGGAACTTTGCTTTGGGATTGCTTGGTCACATGTTGTGCCCAAGTATTGTTTATAAGCCTAACATCTGAATAGGACAATCCATGGCCACATCTGAGCAAAAGGGTTGTAGCCTCTTTAGATCCTGTTATTCTGTTTATTGTTAGACTTAAGGCTGTACTTTTGGAAGACCTTTCTTTTGTCACAAGAGATTGCCAGTCACTGGAAACCGACCATATTTTCTCTGCCAAAGACTTGCTTGAGGTCAACACATAGCCCTTGTCACCTTTTGGTGATTTTGGATTCACTGACCAAGTGATGGCATTGTATATATATGGTAATGGTCCATTACTTTCGAGTTTTTCTATTAGATCTTCGGCACTCATTGGCCAATTTTCTACTGTTGACCTGTCCGGCTTCCGCCTAATCATTTGTGAAAATGCCTTTGTCAGATCGTCATCACGAAGTCCAGTTCCCTGCATTGTTGCCACTGCATATAGACATGGGTTAACAGATGTAGGGTGAACAACATTAGCATGAGGTTTGTTGAGGAAACTTATTCTTCCTGTCACATTGGTAAAGTCATAGAAGATCTCAACATCTTTTGGAACCTTTACTTTTGACCAAAGTTCAGCCAGTTCTTTAATTCGAGGGAAGCCTGCAGGTCCAACTTTTTGTTGGTCACTTTCTGTAATATTCTGGGCACAAAGCAAACACCTTTTGGTTCCCTCAGGGGTTACTTTCAAGATGGGTTTTGATGACATTTTGCTGAATGGATGCTATATTATCTGATTTAATCTACAAGAAAATGGGCATTCTACTCATCAATTTAATGTATCAGTCACAATTTTTAAAAGCAGTATTTATTGTGTACAGACTCATTTGTGCATCAATCATTTTCTCAGTTGATCATATTAATCTTCTATATTTAAAACGTTACCAGAATTCAACAATAAACTTCTCTGATATAATAATTATGTCAGCATTAGACTTATTCTTAAATATCTTAACATCATTTAAATGCATTGAATACAAAAAATCAACAGAACAAGAAATCAAGCAACTTCAACAATGCAACAGTTACTCATTCAGTTATTCATTCTTCCTGTAATGCAAAATAAATATTTAAATCTATGAACATCATAAAGGTTCATGTACATATTTTTTAAACCACCAGCAATGTAGATCTAAGTTTTATCAATAAATCAAAACATACACACGACTATCTGCTTGCAACACTCTTCATAATGTAATATAACAAATTTTGATTATTAAACTAATTTTAACTTTTAAAAATGACCAACCTGAGTGCATAATATACTGGCACATATTGTAAACTCCTGTTTGCAGATGTATGTGCATCTAAAGTAAAAAAAACATCATTGTTACATTCACATAAACATTCAACTTTGCATTCGTATTAACCATGTATGTTGTTACATAATGCAATATTTGCATAATTTATGCTACATTTCTAATTTATCTCTTCATGAGCATGTAGTTGATTGAAGATTCAAACTGTGTAAGCAACCTACTTACTTTGGTATTTTTTTCTGGACACACAGGAGTTTATGTCATTGACAATATGCAAATTAGGTGCCATAAATACTACATTTTGCTGAATATAGGATAAATATATATTTTGATTAGCATCTGTTTATGTTTACGACAATTTTATTTAAAAAAATTAAACATATGGAAATCAAATTCAAAGACATGGTAATGAATTCCTTTGAGTGGCATATTTGAAGAATCGTTAACATAATTTATGCAAATTATCTCTATATATAAATTTTGCATCACATATTGACATAAAAATTGATGTTTTATGTTCAAATAAATACAGAAATATGAAAATGTTCCATTTATTATGTGAAATACAGCTGCATTTTGAAGAAATTTAGTTTTAGCACTAATTTATGCAAAATGCTAATTAACTCATTAAATATGCATGATACAAAAATGTATGAGGCAGAATTAGATTCTACGGGAAAAATTACATAAGAATCAGTTCAGACATCTTTGGTTGACTAAGAAATCCAAACCTTAGACGAATATTCCTGCCTGTTGTGTGTCTTTGTAGACTCTGTGATCTGGAAGTTGTAATGAGGAAATGATAAACTGAGGATGAATGTTGCTGAAACTGAACTTATTTTTCTTCATAAATTTCAGATCGTTCATGATATTTAGTGAAAGGATAATTCCTTAAATATGAACAGTTTTTGCACTAAACCAAAGCAACCATCAGGAGTTGTGGTTATTTATCAGTTATTATGCTGTGGTTTTACTGGTTTTACTGGTTTTACTGGAGATCAGACTGGACTGGATGTGGAACCTGGACTAAGATGAGTTGGACTCTCCTGGTCTATGTAGTCAGATTTAACAGATGTTTACTGTGTATTATGATGTATTTAGTACCTTTAGTTTCACTTTTAGAGATCTGTTTTGTTCCCGTGGCAGAAGGAACTGGCTGATGTCTGGTTTCTCCTCAGCTGTCACCTTTATGTTTGTTCTGACTTTTTCTGTTCTTGCATTTTTAAGAGAACTCCTTGTTTCTTTAGCTTGGTGTTGGAGGACGCTTAGACTCGAACCCTGATTACGGCTCTCACCCTTCAGTTTGTTACTCTACTGACCTGAAACGCTGTTTTACCAATTATCACATGGTTTAGTCTGATTATATGTTTGTCTCAAACCTTCTCCACTTTGACTCAGCTGTGTTTTAACATTAGTCTGTTCAGGGCCATGAATTCAATTCAATTCAATTCAATTTTATTCAATTCAATTTTATTCATATAGCGTCAATTACAGTCAACTCGTCTCAAGACACTTTACAGAACCCAAATGCCTGAATGAATGAAGCCATGTCCTCCAGAAACCTTCTGTGCATTGAAAATCTGACAGCAGAATGAGTAAATGGACAACCATATTGTGAATTAATGCTCTTATGTGAGTGGAGGGTTTTGGTAGAGCCATTATGTAAACAGTGACCCGACAGCAAGCTTTAATCTTTACTAACATGACTTTTTAGCAGCCAAAGCCATTGTAAGATCCTGCATCTGATTTCTGTGTGGAGATATTCATAGGCTGTAGAAGAATGAGTTGGGGTATTTCTGGTCCCCGTCGTAAGAGGAGAGGGGTCACTATAACCCTGCTGCTACAAATCACAGACAGTTTTATGATGAGAGCCTCTCAGCGCCATCCTGCTCACATGTTCTGGACGTTGATCATGAGGTCGGCATTTCACAGAGAGAGGAAGAACCTCAGAGAGTACCTGAGCATGTTGGTTTGTCTGGAAGGTCAAGAAACCCAAAACATGTCACAGAAGAGAAACACAAAAAGACCATCACCTCCACGTTCATCCCTCCGGCTTTCTGTCAGTGGATGAGAGCTCATTTAGACTTCCCTCCTGCATGTCAGGAATTAGTCTCTGAGTGTGTTTCTATATAAATGTCAAGAGATTAAACTTTAATAAGAAAAAAGAGAGTGAATAGATGGCATGATGTAGCCAGAAGGTGGCGCTGTAGGTTCTGTCATGGCTGGAATAAACAGAGAAGAAGAAGAAGCCATCAATCTGATGAATTCAATGTTTGAAAGTCAGAAAAAGTGTTTCTGTCTCAGACAAACATTTTCAGAAAAGGCAAAAACAATCTCAAGGGAGCAAAGTTGTTTTGTGTTGTTGCCTCTAAACTGATGCTTTAAAATGTGCAGAAACTTCATTAAGGGAAACGCAGCTACCTCCAGTTTAATTCACCTCAACAGCTTAAGGACAGATGTTTGTTTGTCCGTTTGTTTGTTTGTTTGTTGTTCAACATGAAATATGTTGTAGGTGTTTGTTTGCCCCTGTCCAAGCTTCATCTCGCTCATCCAGAAATACTAAGAAAAAATGCAGTTCCTGAGAGCTGATGTGTTTCTGGATCATTGAAGGGATTTTATGCAGGGTTAGGGTTAACCGGGTTAACGCTAAACAGAGTAGAACATGCTTATTAATTTAGTCAGAGTGTTCATTCATAAGCATTGAACTACTCTTATTTCTAACCTCAGGTTTATTACCTCCGCCAGGAGGTTATGTAATCACCGGAGTTTGTCTGTCTGTCTGTCTGTGTGTGTGTGTGTGTGTGTGTGTGTGTGTGTGTGTGTGTGTGTGTGTGTGTGTGTGTGTGTGTGTGTGTGTGTGTGTGTCTGTCTGTCTGTCTGTTAACAGCATAACTCAAAAGTCATGGACGGATTTTCACCAAATTTTTACAGGATGTCTGGAAGAGCATGAGTAAGAATCGATTAGATTTTGGAGGTGATCCGAATCACCGTCTGGATCCAGGAATTTTTTGAAGCCCGAAGGACAATTGAGAGATGGCCGCCAGGCTTTTTGAGTTATGCTGTTAACAGACAAACAGACACACACACACACACACACGGACAGACAAACGGCATGGCGGAGGTATGCGCTCTCCGAGTGCCTTTCTAGTTTTTCTAATGTTTTGGACATGATTTTTGCTGCTGAACTTCTTCTGCAGCTTTGAGAAACTCCCATACTCGTAATCAGGAATGGTGTGCAGTGATATTTTGGTGGTGATTGGTTCTACAGATTTTTAAATTCATTAAAAATGTGTTCTGATCGCCACTGAAATGGATCGGAAGTTAACCGTCTTTAGAACTCTGTGGTTCTGGCATTTTTACAGCAAAGACGTCTCAGAAAAGTTTAAACGAGTCACAAAGATTTGAATGTTCTTTGTGTAAGTTTGTGTTTTTATGTCTGTCACCGTTTTAATGCAGTCATAGTTTAGGTTTGAGGAATTTCTGTAAAATCAGTCCTCATTTTAGTTCAACAATGGCCAGTTTAGAGGTTACATCTACCATGACTCCCAGTCTGCAGAAGCTTGGTGGAGGATCATTTTTCACATGATAGCATTTTAAGTGCACTGCCAGAGTTTATTAATAAAGTTATGGGATGGTAAACTATGTGTAACACAAGGCCTCCAGTAAAGACCACAGAAATAAACGTCTTTGACGATCTCCTGAACTTTGTGCAAAACTGGTATCCTCCATGCAGAGGACATGTGAATCTGTTGAAATAAAAGGAGAACATTCATAGTTTTTAACAAATCTAAGCTTTGATTCTCAGGAATGAACAATCTGCAGAGTTTTTCCTTTAGTTTCTACTCTTGTATTTGTATTTTGGTTACTCTGAACTGTTACTTTTTAGTTGTATCTAAAAGCAAATATTCTTAAAAGTACTTGCTAATGAGGTACCATTTAGAAATAGTTGACATATATGCGATATAGTTCAGTGTTGCATTCACTCCTTTGTTAGATTGAACATGTTAAAGAAATCACTGATAAAAGCAGAAAAATGCATTGCTCAATGTAAAAACTGCATCAAGCTTCCATAAAAGTCTAAACTGGGTTTTTGGCCTATAAATATGTCTATAATACGGTGCAATTTGCATATGAATTTCACGATTATGTCAAGGAACATCAGGAATGAATTAATTCTCTTTTTAAAACATATTTCTCTATTTCCTCCTCCTTTGGCTCCATGTGGACACTAACCAGTGCTATAGTAGACCTTTTCTGGCAGATGCTGGTCCATTACTCAGACCAACACCTGATCTATGAGATCTAATTGAGTCATTCATATGACTCAACACAGGAATGTGGTGTGGGTGTAAAAACAAGTATCAGATGGAGTGGGAACATGAGGGCTAATCCACAGCATGTGGTCCGTCGTGAACAAGATTACATGTATTCAGGTATTTACAGCATCTGTGGTCCGAGTCTGTCAGACACTTCATTTTCATTAATGAGAAAACATGAGAAAACTGTTCTGGAATACAAGTTCTACAGGTTCTAAAGGCCGAGCAGCTCCACCACTTATGATGCAGAAACAGGAGAAATCAAACGCATAAATGTTATCACGCTGTACGGCTCACATTACAGCAACACACTGTACACACACACACACACACACACACACACACACACACACACACACACACTGTACACACACACACACACACACACACACACACACACACACACACACACACACACACACACACACACACACACACACATATACACAGTTGCTAATAAAGTTCAACCCCTGACATTCAGGTTATGAGAATCCAGCAGAGTGACTCATTGCAGAAACAGATGATCATCTTCAACCTGATTACATTCTGTTCTCACACCTCCTCATCTCTCAGATAGCATCAGTTTAACCCTAGATGGGTAGTTTAACCCGAGATGGGTAGTTTAACTCTAGATGGGTAGTTTAACTCTAGATGGGTAGTTTAACTCTAGATGGGTAGTTTAACTCTAGATGGGTAGTTTAACTCTAGATGGGTAGTTTAACTCTAGATAGGTGGTTTAACTCCAGAGAGGTAGTTTAACTCTCAAGAGGTGTTTTGATATATTTTGGTTTAATCTAATTGCTGACATCATTTGTCACATTAAATGTCAGCCATAGACTGCAAACACACTACGGCATTAACATGCTAACATGCTAGCTAGCATGAGACCTCATAAACTTCTAACTGTGAGGTGACAGTGCTAACCACTGACCACTGTTCAGCTCCATCCTGGAACTGCCTCCCCAAAAAAGACAAATAATCCAGATGGCATATAAAGAAGTAAATCATTTCTGATATAAATATCCTGTACTGTTTTTGACTGAAGCAGATTAATGGCAGAGACCATGCTGACCTGTTTGTACTAAAGGTCACTCTTCCATGAGTTGTATCCTTCCATTGGAGCAGCGTTCAAATCATCTTATCAGTGGCTTGTTTAACTAAATCAACCTGCAGCCATTTTTACTTATGCTAAAAGCTGCTGGGCTCAGGTTTCCAGCAGAACATTTCTTATTAACTAGCATCGTGATATTACAGAACATGGCTTTAGAACCAAATGAAAGTCTCAGTCATTGGGAGATACAACACAGCATCATCACAGATACAGAACTTACTACATAAGAAACACCAGACTCTAATCAATTAAAGTCCTGTTGAAGGTATTCTCACTAGTACTAGCTGTCTTGGAGCACCTCTAAACCACTTCTCAGGGGTACAAGAAGACCGAAGACAGCAGCATTTCACAGTGGATGAAGGAAAACGTCCTATTTATTGATCATCCAGGCTGGAGGTCAGTGGCAGTTCCAGCAGGAGGTATGTAAGGAGACTGAATGGTACTGCAGTGGATCAGGCACAAGTAGCAGGTCATGGTTCAGAGACATGCTCCAACCTCTGGATGGTAGAGATTAATAATCTCTAAAGAATTTATTCTGAAGCAAGATATTGAGCCCAAACACACTTAAAAGCTTTGACAAACTACCTGAAGCCCAAAAGAAGATCAAGCAGTTGACTGACATTGACTTTCTCCCAGTCGCCTGACATCAGTCAGACTAAACATCTGTAGGTATCTGAAGACTGAGCAACCAAAATAATAGTCCTGACATCAGAAGAAACTCTGTGGATCATCAGTGCACGGTGTTGAAGTGCTGCTAAGGCAAACGGGCAAACAAATTCCAAAACATTTGTACATTGAAATGTATTTTTAGAGATCCAACTTTACATTTCATTACATTTGTTAAGATGGTATTATAATTTTCAGTGAATGTTTTTATCAAATTGAAAACAAAAGCAGAAAAGAAAAACCATCCCAAGTGGTCTTAGAATTCTGGACCCCACTAGCTTCACATGTAGCTCCACATGTAGCTTCACATGTAGCTCCACATGTAGCTTCACATGTAGCTGCACATGTATGTGACTGCACATGTAACTGTACATATATGTAGCTGCACATGTAGCCGTACATGTATGTCGTTCCACATGTAGCTGCACATGTAGCTACACATGTACCTGCACATGTATGTAGCTGCACACGTATTTAGCTGTACATGTATGTTGCTGCACATGTAGCTGTACATGTATGTAGCTGCACATGTAGCTGTACATATATGTAGCTGCACATGCAGCTGTACATGTATGTAGCCGCACATGTATATAGCTGCACGTGTAGCTGTACATGTATGTAGCTGCACATGTAGATGTACATGTATGTTGCTGCACATGTAGCTGCACATGTAGCTGTACATGTATGTAGCTGCACAAGCAGCTGTACATGTATGTAGCTGCACAAGCAGCTGTACATGTATGTAGCTGCACATGTAGCTGTACATGTATGTTGCTGCACATGCAGCTGTACATGTATGTAGCCGCACATGTATATAGCTGCACGTGTAGCTGTACATGTATGTAGCTGCACATGTAGCTGTACATGTATGTAGCTGCACATGCAGCTGTACATGTATGTAGCTGCACAAGCAGCTGTACATGTATGTAGCTGCACATGTAGCTGTACATGTATGTTGCTGCACATGCAGCTGTACATGTATGTAGCCGCACATGTATATGGCTGCACGTGTAGCTGTACATGTATGTAGCTGCACATGTAGATGTACATGTATGTTGCTGCACATGTAGCTGTACATGTATGTAGCTGCACATAGATCCATCACCGATAACTGCTATTCATTGTAATTATGCATCAACAGCCAATAGTACCAAAGTTAATTACAGTAGGACTGGAGTCAAGGGAATGCCTTCCTTTCAGATGTAGAACTTACAGGTCATCCATGTCTTTATGTCCCTCAGACATCCCTGAATATAACTAACTTCCTCTGGCTTCAGAGATAAATGCAGCTGGTTGTTTCCTAACATTTTAAATGTTAATTGGAGGTTGTTTTATATTTATATAGGTTTAGAGCTGGATAAAAACACATTGACAAGTGTGAGTGGATTTCTAATTGAAGGTTCAGCAACATTAAAATCATCAGGAGTCTGTAACCTGTTAAAAAGACATGAAGGTGTAAATAAAACATCCCTGATCGGTATAGCGGGGCATGTATCAGATGAAAAATATTGATTATAGTGTGTGTAAGCAAATTATTCTGAACAGGGTGTAATTTATCTGCCACAGTTTACTTATCCAGCCTGTGTAGTTGTGTAATCCCAGGGGCCTGTTCCAGTCTCTGATCAGTGGTGGTAAATGTAGAACTCCTGTAGCTACAGGAGGATAGTGAAAGTTTTCATCACTGCTGTGTCTGTGCTGTTATTTACTGTAAATCCTGACTGAAAATGTGCAGATAAACTATTTCTCTGCAAATGTTCACGTAGCTGATTCACAGTCAGATTCTGTAAAGTGTCTGGAGACAATCTGAACTGTGACTGGTGCCTCATTAAATAAAATGTATTTAAAATCATATTTCACATTCAAACATAAATGAGGTCTTACTGTTGTGGATGGAATGTGATAATGTTTTCTGTAATACTGAGTACTAACAGAGTGTTGTTGGTGCACAAGTTAATGAAGTCATTACTGAGCTAAAGGAATACTAAACAGAATGCTAAACGAAGCTTTAGCTGGACTCCACTGCTGAAAAGACATCTGGTTTGACTCTTGTTTTACTCTAGTAATGATCATAATCTGAGGTTCTGGTTTCAGAAATAATTTACAAAAGGAGATCAGTAAATCCAGGAGTGATTACATTGAATGCCTGACTACAACCTCAGAGCATTCTGTGTTACGGCTCTGACTGTCAATGGAAACAACCCAGCAGCAGTAAAACCTAAATCTATTGAGGAGCAGCTTTGTGTCTTCGTACTGTTGTGTGTCTCAGTGTCATAATAAAAGCTGTGTGGCTGGAAGAATGATGGACGGGAAGGAGAGGTGGAAGTTAAGGACAGCTTAACTTGATAAATGTTTTCTCACCTCCTTAATCACACTAGTTGAAAGCAGAGAGGAGCACTGTGGATGACAAAATGATTTAATAGCAGTGTGTGTGAGTGTGTGTGTGCCCATGTTTTTGCTACATTGTGGGGACCAAATGTCCCCACAACTGTAAGAAAACCGAAAACTATGTCACTTGTGGGGACCTCATTTCGGGCCCCACAAGTTTAAACAGTGTTAGGGTTTGGTTAAGGTTAGGGTTTAGATATGAATGGGAGTCAATGGTATGTCCCCACAGTGATAGAAAAGCATAGTGTGTGTGTGTGTGTGTGTGTGTGTGTGTGTGCGTCTTAGTGGGCCATAAGCTGTTCTGTAACGTATCTACAATATTATTTTTTGAGGAAAAACCTTTCTTTCTTTTGCAAAGACAGCTCTAACTGTTCAGTCGTCCTGCATCTGGTCCCTGCATGGATTATTTCATTCAAACAATATTAAAACCTCATAAAGGACCATAAACCACTCTACAGACAGACACCAGGGCCTCAGACAACCATCACTTGTGCTTTTGGTATCAGATTCATACATTTTACGTGACTCAGCGTTAAGTCGTTGGTTTCTAATTAGGAAAGCTGAAAGAAATACAGAAATGTTCTGTGTGTTTCTGGATGTAGAGACAGCTATAATAGAGGGAAGGTCTCCTCACTAAACTGATGTATAGCTGGATATTAGAGTTCCTGTTTGGAAGAAAAATTCAAGTAATGACAAGAAAATGGAACTCCTCGAGGCGACGTGTGCAGTCCAATATTATTGAACAGAATCATTCATCACCTTTGAACAAGAAGAGCCAACTTTAAGTTGATGACTCTTTGGATAAAGGAAGGGTAGAAGCATTACAAATAGGTGGAAAAGAGGACAAATAAATGGGGATTTAAACTGATATAGTTCTCCAGGCATCATAAACTAGCACTCTTGAAGTTACATGGAAGACATGCTGCCATGTTCAGACCAAGAATGTCATTAAATACTCATAAGACTCTTAATATAAGAGTCTGTGCAGCAGAAACAAACAAAGAACAAGCTCAGGACCTTCAAGCCTGTAATGGAGAGTTCAGATCATCCCCTGTGTCCGCAGTGCTGGCAGATATGGAGGAATAATCCATCACAGCACTTGAAGCACTTTTGCACTTACTACAGGTTTTTCCTGATGTCTGAATTCTTGCTTGTGTTGTACGTCGCTTTGGACAAAAGCGTCTGCTAAATGAAACTGTAGAATTGTAGAATAAGTCAACCTTATGATAGTAGATTTATACTGATCAATTTACAGGGACATAGTTGATCACATTCTACAAAAAAATGTCTTACAGGACCGTTGGGACAGCAATGAATCTCATTACAATAGTCTTGAGTGGCTTGGGGATGTTGAAGCATTAAATCTAGGAGATCCCTGGAAATTAATCATGCCAACAATAGATGTAGATTTACCTCAAGAAATCAAGACAAGCCCAGGGTGGTACCAGAATGGACAACAGTACAACATTATCTGGAGAGGCTATGCATGTTCACAGATGGTTCAAAGGATCTGAAAACTGGATGCACAGGTTTAGCCTTTATTGTCAAACAGCTAAAGATTGCTGTCAAAAAGAGAACACCAGATCATCTGTCAATATATTAATTTTAGTTGTAAATAAAATATGAGCTCTTCAATGGGTGGAAGATAAACAGAAGTCAGGTCAAGACAGTTATGGAGAATATATGCACAAAGTCTGGCAAGAACAACAAAGACTCATTTACAGCAGACAATGTTGTGTTTGCAGGAGTCTAATAATGGGCAGGGGAAGGGTAGGATAAAGAAACAGTCCTAAGCTACCTGAGGTTCAGTATACAGGGATATGGAAGCATCTAACTAGAAACAACTATATACTACTGAAAGAAACTAACCCAGTGAAGAGCAAAGAGATCTGGAGACGCTGCTGAAGGAAAACATCAGTCACACTGGGGTTGTTACTTTTATTTCTTTTTAGTAAATCACTGCTCATTCAGTCTTCTCGTGTTTATGAGGGTGATGCTGCCACGTTAAATCCCTGAGTGTTCATATGTAGTACAACCCCTTCAGACACACTGGAATGGACATGACATATGTTTGGGTCTGGACCAATAAAAATCTGTGATGTCGTCATTTGAATGATGTTTTGTTTCTGATTGGTTCCAGATAATCCATCCATCCATCCTCTATCCACCGCTTTATCCTCACTAGGGTCATGGGGGGTGCTGGAGTCTATCCCAGCTGACTCTGGTGAAGGCAGGGGACACCCTGGACAGGTCACCAGTCTGTCACAGGGCTACATATACAGACACACAATCACACTCACATTCACACCTACGGACAATTTAGAGTAACCAATTAACCTCAGCATGTTTTTGGACTGTGGGAGGAAGCCGGAGTACCCGGAGAAAACCCACGCATGCACAGGGAGAACATGCAGACTCCATGCAGAAAGATCCCAGGCCCAGGCCGGGATTTGAACCGGGGATCTTCTTGCTGCAAGGCGACAGTGCTAACCTCTATCCCACTGTGCAGCCTCCAGATAATCCAATCACAGTTAAGTCATGAAGGGTAACGAGATGTGAGCGCTGCAGACATCAGACATGAAAGCATGGATCTGATGAGGAAGCACCTTTTTTCTTCATAAATATTAATTTATAGACGTTAACTGTAGTCTAATCAATTTGCACTCTGCTTATTCTAGCAATTGAAAGTGATGATACTTTAAGTTATTCTGAATATATTTCATTTCTGTAAAGTACAGGATTTTTAAAGTTCAGAGTTCATTCCAACGGGCAGGCGATGCATGAGATTAGCCAGTACTTCATTATTTGGTGTCACTATGCAAAGTTATGGAATATCTGTGAGCATTTCATCACTAAACTCTGAAAGTTTATCTATTTATATACATTATTTATAAATTCATTTATTTTTTTATTTGAAGTGCAGTTTGACATGGTTGCCCACATGCCCAACAGGAAGAGTCCTCAGAGATCAGTCCTCCTCCAAGGCTGCTCATCCCCCCATAAGTCAGAAATGCAGCATTCATTTATGCTTCTTCTTTTTATAACAATGACAATAAAGAGCCTTTGAACCTTAGTTACTGATGATCAGAAATCACGTCGACATAGAATGTCTCCATTTAATAAAGATGTTCCCACAAACACAATGACCTGAGCACGAAAAGCCACAGAGAACTAAACTGACCAGAGATTCAAACTGAGTGTTGCTTGTTCACGGTCCAGCACTGAGTGATGAGTGAGGTCTGCTTGTGTGGACCAGGACTAAATGATTAACCACTCCCACCTGCTCGCTCCAGATCAGCTGAGTACCGTATTTTCCGCACCATAAGGCGCATCGGATTGTAAGGCGCAGTCTCGATTACGGGGTTTATTTCTGTACTAAGCCATATAGAAGGCGCCCCGTATTATTGGGCGCATGCTAAAACAAGGAAACGGAAGCAAAACAGTGAGTTTGGTTGAACTCTATTCTACTACGTATTTAAAAATACACTCACATTAATTTTTGATCAATCTTTTGTCACAAATCCATCAAAGTCCTCGTCTTCTGTATCTGAATTGAACAGTTGGGCAATTTCCACATCAAACATGCCGGGTTCCCTCTCGCCATTGTCGGAGTCAGTCTTGTTGCCGGGTGGCTGTTCAGCAATGATGCCGGCTTTCGCAAAAACTCGGACAATAGTCAGTACTGTACGTAGCTTTATGTAATGTTCTCTAATAGGTTTATTGCTGCCAGCGCGTGTAGTGTACGTATTACGTCCCTATGTCGGCGGGAAATGGTCCGACAGTCAGATTTTGAAACTCAGTGCACATAGAAGACGCGCCGGGTTAAAAGGCGCATCATCGATTTTTGAGAAAATTAAAGGCTTTTAAGTGCACTTTATATTGCGGAAAATACAGTACTGATGTAGAACACCTGCTGCCTCCTGCTCAGCTACACTTGGTGAACAGACTCAGGAACAGAGGGGGAGAGTACTGCCACTACCTGGAGCCCACAGCCATGACATATCTATCTATCTATCTATCTATCTATCTATCTATCTATCTATCTATCTATCTATCTATCTAGAAGGCGATAATTATCCTCTTTGTATATGATTCATTAAACATCTGGACCGATTACTAAAGCTTGCTGTTTTAACTGTTGGATAAACTGACAGGATAAATGATTTTTTCCTAAAGATGTACCATTCACCCATGGCGTTTAAGCCTCCAGTCCGGTAGGGGGCGGTAATGATGTGTTCTATTCCTGGACAGTTTGGGCGGAGTGAGTGCTTCTGCTGCGGGAGAACAGCTCATAGATGGAACAGCTCTGTCTCTGCACAGGAATCAGGACTTTCCAGTAACAGCAAAGACTCCAGTTGACTCTCTGTGAAAGGTATTTAGTGAAGGTGTTGTTAAATGGAAGGAGTGAGCATTAAAGTAGCGGAACTGTTGCTATGCTTTCCGTTAGCTCCCCTCAGCTAGCAGGGGATAAAATGGCGGTGTGTGTGTGTGTGTGTGTGTGTGTGTGTGTGTGTGTGTGTGTGTGTGTGTGTGTGTGTGTGTGTGTGTGTGTGTGTGTGTGTGTGTGTGTGTGTGTGTGTGTGTGTGTGTGTGTGTGTGTGTGTGTGTGTGTGTGTGTGTGTGGAGGGGGGGGGGTGTAGGACGGTCTGTCTGAACAAATACACGATTTATTTCACCCAAAAGCTGTTTTATGGTTAGTAAATCCAGACACTGTCCGTTTGGTGGTTTGAAAGTGTTGTTCGGTGGGTTCTGGAGCTGTTCAGGCCACGGGCGGCATCAGGACCGGGTTTAGACCTTCAGGACCGGGTTTAGACCTTCAGGACCGGGTTTAGACCTTCAGGACCGGGTTTAGAGGCATCATGTCGGTTCATGGTGTTCTGTTTGAAAAGCAGCAGCGCAGAGCTTGAACAGGAGTTCTGGAGGAATGGAGAAAAGCAGAGTTAAATTAAAGCTTCACAGCTGTGGCGTCTTTAATGTCGTCTTTGTACAGTTCCAGGCGTTTGGTTTGACTTCATGTATTTTTAGTCTGTTCTGACTTCAGGCTAATATGAACCGCAGCTTGTTGCATCTGAAATCCCGTCATGGAGACCATTTTAAATCTGTTAACCGAGAACCCCAGCAGTACTTACTGGTCCAGTGAGAAGCAGGGCTGCTGTGGTAATGTCGGAGGTCAACACTGTCTAATAACAGCCAGAAATGCTGAAGCTCGTCTTTTGCTGTTGAAAAGTTTGTGTGTTTGTGGAATCTCAGTTTTTATCTGCCAGATTTTTTCATAGATTTACTTTCACATTCCAGTAAATGTTAAGACCAAAGACTTTGCCCTGATAGAGTCATAGTTAGCATGTAAGCCAACCTTTAGCTTAGCAGTATTTGGTTGAAGTTGTTTGGATTGATCAGTTTAAAGGAAATGTCTGTGTGTATGGTATGACATCAACCAAAGGTTCCACTCAGTCACTACTAAATGTGAGTAAATCTAATGCTTTTGCTTGAATTAAATTATCTTAAAAAACTGATTGGTAGAAACGACCATCCTTTCAGTCCCACTTGGGTCCAAGTTTGGAAACAGTACGAGGTTAGATCGACTTTATAAATCAGTGGGACGTTTATGCCATCAGCTGTCATCATACCTGAGACCTAAACCTCCAGAGTAGACCCACCGTCAGTGGACCTGCTGTCTTCTGGACGTCTTGTATGACATATTTAGCATGTCAAAGGGATGTGTGGGAACATCTTTAGTAAAAAGCTGTGTTTTACTCAGAATTACTTTAGTGTTTTTCCATTTGTGTGTTCACACACACACACACCGATGGTTGCAGAGCTGCATGCTTCAGCAGCATCAGTGTCTGTATGAGGACCAGTTCATGTTTTCCATGTGCATGTCTGAAGGGTCTGGGTGAGGTAGATTTGATCCTAAATCCTCCAGGGTTTGGGCCATCATCTCTACAACTGCAGCTAAACAAGTGGTGTTGAAAACAGATGTTTGGTATAAAAAGAGCCTGTACACCTTTAAAATCCATCATTAACAGAAGGGAGGTCGTTGCTTCCAGACTTTGAAGGTGCTTGGATTAGTTCATGGAGCCCAGGCACAGAAGTTCTAAATATCCATGAACTCTACGACATATTTGCTCTTGGATCTACAGCCTGATCCGTACAGAGCTGCTGCATCCTGGAAAAGCTGCTCTGTGTGTTTTTCTGTGTTCCATATGAGGAGCAGTGCAAACCAGTTTTTGTGCACTGTTTATTTATCGGCCTGTGCACGTGGACACAGAAAGCATGAACTGGTCGTGACACACTGAGCTGGAGTTAATGTTTACCATCACATTATTTAAATGTACTGACCTTGTTCAGGTACTAGGAGACTAATTCTCTGCTTGGTGACATTAGATCTGTTCAGGACACGGTGACCTGAGTGTTATTTATAATCATAAACACGACATTATAAAAGATGCTTGTGGAATTACTTTGTTCTGTTAGGAACACGTTGGAGAAAGGATTCTGTCGATGTTGGACATAAATGCTGGAGGGTTGAATATTCGTCACAGGCAGCAGCAAATGTTACTTTAAAAACTAATATTTTATTATTTTCTATTGGGTCTGCGTGTAGCATGCCTTTGGTTGTTCAATACATACCAGCTGTTTGGGTATTTAAATGCCATTAATTCATTACTACTGCATAACGTGGCTTTGCTTTCCATTCTGAAAGAAATACTCGACTACAGGAAGGAGACCTCGAAGCTGACCACATTTCTTTATGCTTTCACAAACTTTAAAGGAGACACCACCATCCAAAGATAAACCAGTTTTAAAAAACAAACGTGGGAAAAAGGAACGCTTCATCTGAAAACTGCATTTGAAATGGAAAATTCTCTCTTGCTTATTTGTAACGGTATATTTCTGCTTTCCACCTCAGCCTCACTGTGCACACAGACAGTAGTTCACACCTTAGCTCGGATCCCGGTGCAGAATTCTCCATCGCCAGCAGCACCAGAGGGACCCGTTTCATATTTGGACCCGGTGCTGCAGCAGCGACGGCCCTCCGACTGGCTGAGATCCAGAGTCAGACCCAGATTGCTCTGCGGCAGCTCGCTACGTTAGCGACCATCGTCGTTGCTGGCGGGTTTGTGGCGGCTTTACCTCCTCACCTGATCCTCCTAAGTCTTCTTTACAGACAGCAGGTTTTGGCTGTGGGGTTTAACGTGAACACAAACAGTAAAGCTAACAGAACCATGTATCACCAACACTCCCAGCAACAGGGATCACAGACTTTCTCTACCGGACCTAGACCTCCTCACCAGCCTCCTCCAAACCAGCATCAGAGTCACACCAACATGCCGGTGATGAATTTCCCTTTTCCTCGTCCCACCCAACTTCCTGATGAGCTAGAATCTGCCCTGGCTATTCGAGGTGCCAGGGACATGGACCACCGCCAAATTGACCACCTGAATCGACCCGGCCTTCACCAGAACCCGGGTTCAGGTTCTGGGATCAGTCAGCATGGAAGCTACGGCTCTAACCCGGTATCGCTTCCTGCTGATAATCAGCCCGGTCACCAGCAGGGGGTAGACTGGTCCAGCTATCAACCTCCAAATAAGCTGTTTGCCAGTCCTAATGCAAGCCACCAGGGGCCCCAACAACACCAGGGACCCCAACCCCAGAGCAGTCAAGGAGGAACACGAGTTCCAAACTGGACTCCTCCTGTAAGTGACTCCCTGTCTCCCCAAGCCCGGCATCCCCACGGTGGCTCTGGAGATGGTCAGGGTTTGTACACACCAGAGAGTGCAGGAAGCATCTTGGCTAGCTTTGGACTTTCAAATGAGGACTTGGAAGTGCTGAGTCACTACCCAGATGACCAGCTAACCCCAGATACTCTACCCTTCATTCTCCGTGACATACAGATCAACAAGTCAGGCACCCAGAAAACGGCGGCTTCTGTCTCCTCATCTTCATTTTCTCGTAGCATTCATGACATGCCTACATCCCACTCATCTCCTCTGGCACCGTCCACGTCCACAGAGGTGCCCAGCCTTCTAACTGTTACACAGACAGCCGGTAAAGTCATTGATTATGGTCACGCCAGTCGGGCAAAGGAAGAGAACAGTACCAGAGAGACTTTCAAAAGAGAGCCGCTGTCCAGTGAAAGGACGGTTAAAATGTACACCGTGTCGTCATCGTCCTCATCGGCTCCAAAACTGGAGAAAAGCGAAAGGCGACAAGTTCATCTGGAACATACGGAATCAAGCAAGCATGGAGACAGGGACTATCGCAGGACAAGTGGCGACCAACGCAAGAACAGTCGGTCACCGGGGAGAGAATTCCCATCGTCGCCATCATCCCGTAATCTAGACAGGGACTACAGGCGAGAAAGATCCAAACTAAGGCCCTCGTCTGAAACCAGGAGCGAGGGTTCCTCAAGACGATCTGTCTCATCTTCATCTGGATCAAAACCTCGCAAGAAGTTACCTACGCCCACCATGATAAGTGATTTCTCAGCTGTGTCTCCGAAGGTGTATCCTCATACCTGCTCCCTGTGCCACACACAGTGTGATCAGGAAAAGGTGAGTGTCAACATGTCCGCTGTCCAACCGTTTCCTGAGAACAGTGTTTAAATGTTGACTTTCAGCCTGACGCATCTCTTTACCAGGCGGTTGTCAGGATGTGGTCCTGATGTCTTTTCATAACTGGAGTGTGTGGATAGTATTTCCCACTAACAACAGAACAGCACAGGCTAGATAGAACCAGTAAAACGTACTATCCTGAGTCATAAATGCTAGCAGTGCCAGTATGCTCTAGTTGTGTCCCCCATTGTATGGAAACTACACAAATAGTTATAGCTCCCACCATCCAGGCTGAAAGCTATATGAAAGTGTCTAGAGGCTGCTAATAGAGCGTTTCACGGAGGACACAGCAGGAAAAGTAATAAAAACAGTAATGGTGACTCAGTTCCATGAAAAAAGATGCAGAACTTTTCTCTCTTTCTGCTATAACACGTCAACATGTTTGTGAAAAGATGGCAGCTGTAAACACACTCTGTACTTATTCTCATGTGTTTCTACTTAGTAGAGTAACTGTTAGATAAAGAACAGGTATGATAGCGGTTTATGTGATTGGCGGTTGTTTTGTCCATTAGCAGGTTTCAGTATACCCGTCGTATCAGAGCTGCACTTAGACTTTCTTAGTTCTCAGATTAGGCTGACTATAAGGACCAAAATCAGAGAGAAGAGTGAAGACAGGTTTACATGTTAAGTGAAAATATCCAATATGAAGCTCCCATATTGCTGTTAATATTTAGTATTTTTCATTTCCAAAATAGTAATAAATATAGACTCCCACAGTACCAGTAAGTGTGCAGTTAAAATACCAACCTTCACACATTTAGACAGTCCTGGTTTCCACGGCTCTCCTTAATGATGCTCTCTGGTTTTCACTGAGTTTCCCCAAAATGTAGTTTAATCATGACACACATGAAAATGACAGAAAGTTGGTGTTTCGTATTGCTTTTCAAGCATAGATTGACTATGGATGGATGATAGATAGATGGGTAGATAATAAAGTACTTATCTATCCTAACATTTAAGTCATTGCAGTTATTTTTTCATTTTATTCTACTGTAAATGTGAACATTTAGACTGAAGAGTAAATTTAAAAGCTGACCTCAATAATTGTATTCCTTAATGCCGCAGTTCTTACTCTTGAACAAACTCATTTATTATCTAAGAAAAGCCAATACTCTGGTTATTCTCTTTACTTTGGAGTGTCTCATGTTCTCAAATGATGCTGACTGAATTTACTCAGGAATATTTTTCAGATGTTTCTTCTTTGGCTCACAGAGTTGGTGTGTAATCATAGTTACTGTCACAATGCTTATCTCTGTAATTATGAGTGTCCAAACGTCCACCAGGTATGGAGCGTCTGAACAGCCTGTGCTTTCAGATGAAAGAACAGTTTTAAATGAGTAATCTAGCAGAATGATCTGTGTAAAAGTGACTGTAAAGTTCTATTCAGCTCTATACCTCTTTGTTTAGCTAAACTATTTAATATATTTTCCACCTATTGAACGTCTTTTGCTTCTTTTTTCCATTTTAAATGAAACTGTCAAACATCACAGGATGCTACAGAAATTTCATACAGGAAAAGAATTGGTTGATTTAATAAATGCTCTTCGCACCTTGGAAGACAGTATTTGGCACTACAAACTATCTTTTTTGTTTGTTTCTGGCAGTGACAAGTATTGTTTCTGTATAATCTCATTAAAGGTAATGAAAAGTAGAATGAATATGAAGTATGTCCATTAAGGACAGAAACTATCTGAGAAAGACGAAACATTGGGTTGTTTTTCTGCTGTTAACTGGAACATAATTTTTAACGTGAATATGGGAGCAAACACCTGAAATTCCACTTCTTTTTTTTCCATCTGGTGTGTTTTCCGTTAATGTGGTTTTATGGCTCTACAGGTCATGTTGACTTTTTTATCCTATGTTGTAGAGATGAGTCAATAAAACAGTTTGTGAACAGTGTTTATCGGGGCAATTAGCATCAAGCTTTTCAAAGTTTTCCAAAGAAATCCACGTCTGTATGAATCCTTTTATACAGCTGAAAGTAAACGCCATTTTGTTGTCTGTATTGACTTTGACTTTCCATCTGGAGACGTGGACATTTGGTCCAGCTGATCTTTTGTTCCCGGTGATTTGGGCAGGTGGACATTCATGTTTATTGTAAAAGTAAGTTGATCAGCTGCACTTCAGCTGTAATTACTCTCATTCATGAATACATGGAGATATATTCCCAGCGCTCGATTTAAGGCCGAGAGGTCCGGTGGCCCAAATGACATTTTGTGGGCCACCAACATACGTTAATTTAGACATTTTTAGGAGCCAAAATCAACTTTTAGTGGCCAAAAAAATTTCATAATAGATATGATCTGAGCATAAGTTTTAAACTGATTTTAATTTTTGGAAGAAAACTACAACAAATTAGAAAGCAACAATTATTTACATTGGCCAAAATTTGTTATTTCATGTGTTTTTTAAAAATATTTTTATTTCCCGACTCACTAGGCAAAATCAGATTAATGTGTGACAGAAATAGAAATAAGTATTTTGATGTGAAATTTACTCTTTTATAATATGGCAAAAGTGTGATTTACATACCTTTCAGCTACAGCAGCCATCAATTTTAAGTGCTTCTACTTTCACATAATTGCAACTCCTTGTTCCCAATCAGACCTGAGCTGGAGTTTGCCTGAAGGCAGCTTGTCAAGCTTGAGACTTCGCTCAGTCAACAAGGCTAGTAAGTTGACCGAGCGCCGGGAATCATGGGAGGTTGATGACATCATACAAAATGGCTGCCCCCATGAAGAAAACATGATAGGCGGTTCAGCTCGATGATTTTTGGCTAAAACTTGGATTTGGAGGTCAGTAGCCCAAATCAAAATATTTGGGCCCCTAACCAGCGTGTTTTTTTGTCATTTTTGGTCGCCAAAATCGAGTTTTAATCGCAAATGGCGACCTGGCGACTCTCTAAATCGAGCGCTGTATTCCAGTTGACAGGTCCCATGCTGAATGGAGAAAGTGTTCTCTTCAGCAACACAGCAGTGAAACACCTCCAGGTTCCAGAGGTGTATCGTCCTGTAGGCTTTGTGCCTCTGCACAGTGGACTCCACCAGTCTGTTGTAGTCCACCATCCAACTGAAAGACCTCCAGGCTCTTTCATGATAGTCCACAGGCTAATCCACTGTTTACCTGCTGAGTTTTTCAGAAGACAGTCTGACCACAGTGAAAGTCAGACATGGAAACCAGACGACGTGAGCTGGTAACAGGAAGTCTCCGTTGATGGAGATTCCTATTGCAGTTAGCATCATGGCTATTCCAGATGATTTATTCCTGTTTTCCTTTTGTCAGACTGGTATTATAAAGCTTTACATAGCTTTACCTTAATTACTCCCCTCAATGCTGTTCACAAGTTGTTTTATTTCTAGTCTTTATTTTCCCAAATCTCTGTGACGGACATAAAGAGTGAAACATTAGCATGACCCTAAGAGCCACAACAGCTGCTAATAGCCCAGAATTATCCCTCAGAGGTTTACACACCATGTTTAAAACAGACTCCAGATCCACGTCTCTGTATTTACAGTAAATCATTCAATGTAGGTAAATTAGATTCTTATTTTTTATTATCTTCATACTTCAGAAACATGGCTGTGTGGTGAGGATTCTCTTCAGCTTTGTCTAACAGTAACATTTTCCCCTCCCATTGTGTGTTTTCTGTTTCTTTAATGTTTTTCCAGGACTGGGTTGACCATATTAACACCGTCAACCACACTGCCGCCTGCAGAGATCTGCGCAACAAGTGAGGACATTTAGCTGCTGAATGTTTCACCTCCAGTCCAGACCTTTATACTCTTCTACAGTACAACTAATGCTGGATTCATCTTAGGGAGTATAACATTTTAATGCTGATGTAATGGCTGATGTTTTTATACCAGTATTTGCTGTTTGTAAACAGCAGAAGTCTGTTCTGCGAGACAAACTGATGACGCCATTCCTAAAGTACCCCAGGCTTCTTATGCTGCATTAAGTTATATTATTGGGTAATTTATGCACTCTTTTTGGCCAACCAGTGTGTTGGTTAAGCTCTACTGTAGTCCTGAATTCAATACTTACTTGTAATTTCACTCTAAATGAAGTCCACTGTATCCTGAAGGAAAGATGTCTGCGGCTTCATAGCTGCTTGACCAACCTAGTAGGCCACTATTTCACATAATGAGGATTTTTTGAGGGAAATGGTTGCCTGTCTGGTAGTACGTTCTCATCAACAAACAAACAAAAAAAAAAACAGGCTTTGTGTTTATTAAACCTTTCTTAATACAGTTTAGGAGCCAGAAGAAGCTGAATTGCATACTAACAAGTGTTTATATGTGTGTCCCTGAAGGTATCCAAACTGGAAACCAAATCTACCAAGGTTAGTAGAACTCTTCTTCTGTTTCCAATCATCTTTTGTATATATCGCAGCCAGGCACTCCTTCCAGCTGACTTCGTCCCAAACAGTTCAGATATCTTGAATATTGTGATCTTATTAATCAGTTTTGTAGCATATTTTTTAGATGAAATTATTCATCCTGATGTCTCATAGAAAATGGTGCAATATGGTGTGTAAAGGTCAAAGTATATTAATGTTAAATTCATCTATTCAAAATACTAAAAGTTGGATTGCTAACAGAATGCTAAAATCCTGATTTGTGTTTGACCTAAATGTTATGAACCAGTCTGAGGGTCGTACAAACCAGCGGTGTGCAGCCCAGTATTAATGACCACATGGATGATCTGCAGCACAAACACACTGACCATGAAAAGAAGGGGTAGTTAAAACTGTTCAATATGAGGAGGAAATGTACCAGACGATGCTGGGATGTTCACACTTTTAGAATTCATCAGGAACAGAGTTATAACTGAATTTGGAGGTTTGTTTATGCATGCTTTATGCAGAGCAAATCCTAAGCTGTATTCACACGCTGGCACGACTGATTAATGACTAACATGATGCTAATCTGTAACCAGCTGCTATTTGTGTGTTTTTCTGTGTTTGATATGATGGAAATGTCCACTGGTACAGCCCTATTGTCAGTCTGCTTAGTGGAATCTGCAAATGAACACGGACATGAAAATGGAAAAGAAAATATATGTATAATTGTATTCTCATTCTGAGTTTACTTTGGATTCTTAGCCGAGCCGCGCTAGACAACCCACGGCAATGAATTTAATTCTCTGCCAGGGTGGGTCTAGTTACCCTCCATAAGGCTCGAGGCTGGATTCTCCTAAAACTGGCCGGACCAATCACCATGAAGTGTAGAGTCAGAAGGCGGGCGTAACTAAGTGACGACAGAGGCGTGACGATTCTGACAGAAACAACCGGCGCACAATAAACAGTTATCTTTGGACTCGGCTTTGGCCACAGCCCTTAAAGATTTGAAGCTAAAATTCAACTTGAAAGATAAACAAAGGACGGCACTGAAGTGTTTCATTGAGAAGAAAGACGTATTTGGACTTATGCCGACGGGATATGGAAAATCCTTAATATACCAGTTGGCTCCGCTGGTTGGGAAGCTAATGGGACTTAGCCACAATCCACCGGTGCTCTAGGAACTACGTCAGCCTATTCGTTGCACTGATTGGTTGTATACCTACTCAATTGCTGCAGAGTGATTTGATAGACAACCTTTTAGCCCGCCTCCCTCCCTGTCCAGCGTTCCTAGACCCTTATGTCTTCAGAGCATGGGTGGAACGCGACTAGGCTACTGGATTCTCATTCTGAGTTTACTTTAGTTTGTATTCTCATTCTGAGTTTAGTTTGTGTTATTCTGAGTTTAGTTTGTGTTATTCTGAGTTTAGTTTGTGTTATTCTGAGTTTGGTTTGTGTTATTCTGAGTTTGGTTTGTGTTATTCTGAGTTTGGTTTGTGTTATTCTGAGTTTAGTTTGTGTTATTCTGAGTTTAGTTTGTGTTATTCTGAGTTTGGTTTGTGTTATTCTGAGTTTAGTTTGTGTTATTCTGAGTTTAGTTTGTGTTATTCTGAGTTTGGTTTGTGTTATTCTGAGTTTAGTTTGTGTTATTCTGAGTTTAGTTTGTGTTATTCTGAGTTTGGTTTGTGTTATTCTGAGTTTGGTTTGTGTTATTCTGAGTTTGGTTTGTGTTATTCTGAGTTTGGTTTGTGTTATTCTGAGTTTAGTTTGTGTTATTCTGAGTTTAGTTTGTGTTATTCTGAGTTTGGTTTGTGTTATTCTGAGTTTAGTTTGTGTTATTCTGAGTTTGGTTTGTGTTATTCTGAGTTTGGTTTGTGTTATTCTGAGTTTGGTTTGTGTTATTCTGAGTTTGGTTTGTGTTATTCTGAGTTTAGTTTGTGTTATTCTGAGTTTAGTTTGTGTTATTCTGAGTTTAGTTTGTGTTATTCTGAGTTTAGTTTGTGTTATTCTGAGTTTAGTTTGTGTTATTCTGAGTTTGGTTTGTGTTATTCTGAGTTTAGTTTGTGTTATTCTGAGTTTGGTTTGTGTTATTCTGAGTTTGGTTTGTGTTATTCTGAGTTTGGTTTGTGTTATTCTGAGTTTGGTTTGTGTTATTCTGAGTTTAGTTTGTGTTATTCTGAGTTTAGTTTGTGTTATTCTGAGTTTGGTTTGTGTTATTCTGAGTTTGGTTTGTGTTATTCTGAGTTTGGTTTGTGTTATTCTGAGTTTGGTTTGTGTTATTCTGAGTTTGGTTTGTGTTATTCTGAGTTTGGTTTGTGTTATTCTGAGTTTGGTTTGTGTTATTCTGAGTTTAGTTTGTGTTATTCTGAGTTTGGTTTGTGTTATTCTGAGTTTAGTTTGTGTTATTCTGAGTTTGGTTTGTGTTATTCTGAGTTTAGTTTGTGTTATTCTGAGTTTGGTTTGTGTTATTCTGAGTTTAGTTTGTGTTATTCTGAGTTTGGTTCCTCCTGTATCTTGTCTTTCTGCAGCTGGAGTGGACAGTATGGCAGCCAGACTCAGTGGAACGTCAAGGATCGATCTTCACTTCATTCCATGTCTCGATCCGTCTCTCACTCTCCTCCTCCAAGTCCTCCGGGTGGCAAACACAAGGTGGACCCCCACCTCCACAGGCCCCACGGCAGGCCTTACTCCCCCCCCAGTCACCCACGGCACCATCATTACAAAGGTAGAGTTTATAAATGTTAAATTTAACTCTTAGCCTTTTACTGGTTTTAGTGATTCCTTAGTATTGGTTCATGATAACAGAGTGTGCTGAATGTAAAGTAGTGAACAAACATTTGAAAGACCACGTACATGACAGCAGTCTGCAGTTAGTGATTCCTACAACAGTTTTCTATGATGAATGATTTTAACTGATGCATCTTTGACACTAAAAGTAATCCTGTATTTTGGTTCTCCTGGGTCAGAAACAGAGATAGGTTTTTGTTCTGGGGTTAAAAGCCTGAGCTTCTCTCCAAACATCTTTCTGGTCATTGTGGCCAAATAGCTCATCTTTAGTTTTGGTCTAGAAAAGACCAGATAAATTCTCTGTAGAAGATGTTTAATTTGTCCTTTGACCAGTGAAGCCTCGAGGTGTTTCTTCTAGAGGAAGAGCTTCCTTCTAGCATGAACCCTGTCATCTCTGGTGATGGAAAACACCTGAATGTGGACACTAATACCTGTGTTTCAGCAGCTCTCTGTTCATTGCAGACCTGCTTTTTGATTAGCAGCTGATAGCTTGCTTTTCCTTCCTTGTCACAGCAGTGGATCTCTTTATACTGAAAAATAATAGTTTGCACAGTTGATGTTGGGATTTGAAGCATCTTTGAAGTGGCTCCAAGTGATGTTCTTGACTTGTTCAAGTCCATGATTTGCTTCCTCAGATCTGTACTCGGCTCCTTAGATGTTCCTCCTGTAGGCTTAGCGGCTGAGTCGAGTTTGATTAAATGATCAGCTGTACTAGCAGAGGCCATGTGCCTAAGAAACTGATTAGCACAGCTTTCTACATCACCAAAACTGATAAGTCACATTTCCAGAAGACCTGTAATAAATCTATGAAAGAATGAAAATGAATGATTGTTGTTTGTGACCAAGATGAATGAGTTTCAGTCATTCCATCACTGGATAACAAGAGTTCCATTAACCATTGGAAGCTCCAGACTGCAGTGATCAGTCCCTCCAGGATTTCACAGGCGTTTTTCGTGATTGTTGCGGCCAAAAATGCCTGAATTCGCGGCAGCTTTTCTAAAAAATTGCGATAAAAGTTGTGATGTTTTAAGCTTATTTGTTGTGATGAAATTGCAGGAGACAGTGACAGCTGCTAAAAAGCTGCATTTTTCCAGCTTGTAGAACATGTTTCAACACTGTAATTGACAATATTTATCCTGAAATTAATCATTTAACGTTCCAACCCATTTCCACAAAAGCTGACACACCACGGTGGGACATTAGCAGCAGACAGATACCGGTTTAACAGGACGTGGTTGGTAGATTTGTGGCACAAAATGATCATTTACTATTGAATGAATCATATTCGGACATATCTGTCAGTAGCTTTAAAAGTTAATTTCACTTCCTGGCACACACGTGTTCACACACACGTCAACTAACAAGAACAGCACTGAGAGAGCGCAGTCCTCCACCAAGACTGTTCATTACCTGACCTTGTGCTGAGTGCAGGTGTGTGTTCTGCATGTGTACGTACCGAATTGTGTGACCTCAATATGTAGCTGGTATAGACGGAAACTGATGGGACTCAGAAACACTCCTACAATTTAATCAGTTGTTCCTTGTGTCATTTCCGATACGTCCACAGTGGTAGATTGTTGTAGGATCACAATCATTTGATCGTCAGCAGGCCGCTGAGGTAGCGTTCACTTGTTGCCATGGTTACCGTGCTGCTATCAGACGCCGTGCCGCTATGAATCCTTAACAAATCCATGGATCCAAACTTTAAGCCGTATCACTGCTGAAGTCTAATCATTTGGTCCTTGTGTCATTTCTGACCCTGAAAACTTCATTTAAATCTCTGAGTCTGTTTCTGAGTGATGTTGGTAACAGAGGAAGGATTCACACACGCTGATCGTCACATAACTCTGCCGTGTTCTTTGGTGGAATAATTAAATCCGTGTATCATTCCTTCATTCGTTTTTCAAAATAAAACCAAAACCAAAAAAACGAAATAACGACTCGTTTTTTTCAATATTTGTTTCCAGACCCAAAACGAAAAAACGGACAACGAATCTTTTTTCCGATTTTGTGCACAATTGGAAAATGGACAAAACGGATAACAGGGTTAGAATAATAACTCTAATTTAGCTATTATTGGTACACATTTCCCAATGTGCTTTGCTCGCACAACAGAGTAGACGCTCGGGCTGCTGAGCAGAGAGAAATACGTCCACCCTGTTGGACCGGTCAGCCGCTCCACTCATTTAATCCATCTGAACTCTGAATATTAAACTGATTTTCACGCGTTTTTTATTTATTTTTTGCTGCAAACGTCATACATGTAGCTATGATACAGGACAAATGGTTCGGCGTATTTTAATATTCATAGCAGGATTAACAGTAATAGAATATTCTGATATTAAGCTGGACTGTAGACAGGTATTTTGCAAACGCTGTAAACACACACACACTAATGTGTTAGAGGAGCAGATAATGGCAGCAAAGTAAATTATTTCAATAATTTGAAGAGATAAAAGCCTGGGATCTTTCTGCATGGAGTTTGCATGTTCTCCCTGCACATGCGTGGGTTTTCTCCGGGTACTCCGGCTTCCTCCCACAGTCCAAAAACATGCTGAGGTTAATTGGTTACTCTAAATTGTCCGTAGGTGTGAATGTGAGTGTGATTGTGTGTCTGTATATGTAGCCCTGTGACAGACTGGTGACCTGTCCAGGGTGTCCCCTGCCTTCACCTGAGTCAGCTGGGATAGACTCCAGCACCCCCCATGACCCTAGTGAGGATAAAGTGGTGAATAGAGGATGGATGGACGGTTATCAGAAAATGATTTTATATATATATATATATATATATATATATATATTGTTTTATATAGAATTGTGTTCATTAGTCAGTATTTTGTTTATATATGTATATATAGCGTAATCATTGTCTCTTCAAATTATTGAAATAATTTACTTTGCTGCCATTATCTGCTCCTCTAACACATTAGTGTGTGTGTGTTTACAGCGTTTGCAAAATACCTGTCTACAGTCCAGCTTAATATCAGAATATTCTATTACTGTTAATCCCGCTATGAATATTAAAATACGCCGAACCATTTGTCCTGTATCATAGCTACATGTATGACGTTTGCAGCAAAAAATAAATAAAAAACGCGTGAAAATCAGTTTAATATTCAGAGTTCAGATGGATTAAATGAGTGGAGCGGCTGACCGGTCCAACAGGGTGGACGTATTTCTCTCTGCTCAGCAGCCCGAGCGTCTACTCTGTTGTGCGAGCAAAGCACATTGGGAAATGTGTACCAATAATAGCTAAATTAGAGTTATTATTCTAACCCTGTTATCCGTTTTGTCCATTTTCCAATTGTGCACAAAATCGGAAAAAAGATTCGTTGTCCGTTTTTTCGTTTTGGGTCTGGAAACAAATATTGAAAAAAACGAGTCGTTATTTCGTTTTTTTGGTTTTGGTTTTATTTTGAAAAACGAATGAAGGAATGATACACGGATTTAATTAATCTAATTTACCTTCATTCTTTCAGTGCTCTAACGGATCTGGATGCAACAGTTTCCATCATGGTGATTTGTCTGGTCTGTTGTCTGATCATTTCAGACGTTCTGATATGTTTCATGTTTTAAAAAAGTGTGTATCAATCGATGATTTATTTTCTTTTTTGTATTCCACCTCAGTATTGCACGGTTTTGAAACAGTTCAGCTCCGCTTTGGTGAAGAACATCAGTGAATTAATTGTTTATCACGGTCTGCAGCAGTAATTTTTGTTGGTAAATGAGAGACATTAGTATCACATGTCTGCATCTTCAAACCAGAAACAGGAAGTGACGTACGTGTATTACGATTGTGCTGGGAGCTGCTGTGATTGGTGGAACTCATGTGAGGTGGGCCAAAATTGAGGGAAAATTGCAGGGATTGGACAAAATTGCAAGGCCGTGAAAAATTCACGTAGATTGGTTGATTTCGCGTGATCACAACATCGCGAATTCGTGGAGGGACTGAGTGATAGACAGGAAGCTTCTAGTAATGACCGTACAAGTGGAAATAAGGCAGAATAGTTTATTAAATACCTGAACAAACCCTTGTGTTTCCTCCTTTCCTCAGCTTATTAGTGTGGACACAGATGTACACAGAGATTAGATCTGGTGAAGGCTGTAGGTTTTGTTACAGCTGTAGCTCTCAGAAACTCGTACATATCTGAGTTAGACTTCCTCTGGGCGTGCTCTGGTCTTCATTATGTAGGAAATGTGAATGTTGGGTTTGGTATTAGCAGATGCTCACTGATAGATGACTTTAGTATTACATATTTACATCTAACCTCATCTCTCATCTTAGATCACAGGAGTCGTCTTGAGCACCGACCTTCTGGCTCCCACAGTCCCACCTATTCAAGCCGAACCTCCCCATCCTCCAGAGAGCACTGGCCTGACAGGAAGGACTCATCAGGTTGGGCTCTGTGTCTGTTTTTGTCCTATCAGAAAGTCTTTTAAGGGGGAGAAAGGAAACCTGTGAAGATGGAGGACATGCAGCACAGCTCTGTACCTGAAACTTTAACGTTCCACTGATATTCACCCTCACCACTGGTCTACGGTTAGACTAACCCTCTAACCCAGTTAACCGTTTTAATGAGGATGTTTACCTGTGTGACCTTCGTCAGGTTTCTCTAGAATCCCGTTTGATTGTGAACACTTCAGACAACATGTCCTGTTCTGACAAACCTATAAATCCTCCTCCAGATTGGAAACTCAGATCTATTGGAGCCAGTCAGAGATGTGCTGGTCATATACAGGGAGCTTCATGTGTTCAAATGCAGATGTTTCATCACTTTAGTGTTTCATTCAGTTGTCCTAATAAATACTATGGAGCTTCTCTAAGACATGCAGTCCTCCCATTGAGCTGAATGTGGTGACTTCCCGTCTCCTGGTCACATTTTCTCTCTATTTCAGAGCTGCTCTAACATTTATGCATCAGTTCCAGTGCTTTGAACTGCTGCTGTTGCTTTAGTGCAGAGGTAGTGGGAAGTGGTTTAGGGAAGATGTTTTTCACATTTCAACTCCAATTATGTTCCAGAAACGTCAGAAAACTAAAAAGACAGTCTGTTATAATTCAAACTGGAATGCCCATAAAAAGAAAAGCTTTACTGCAGTGAAGACTGCTCAGAATAATATCTAATAAAACTCATTAATGTTAAATGCATTACTGGTGAACAGGAGCTGAAGTTGAGTTGGTTCCTTCCAGGTCTTTGTAGAAGTTTATTTCATACTTCACCAGGACTTAATTAGTGTTTCTAAAGGGACAGTTGTGCACATAATGCTCATGTAAAAACAGAGCTAGAACCCTCAGTAATGACTTCATTATTTATAAATCAGCCCTGACTCGTAGATGTGATTGATCCTCTTCATACAGAGTTACTCATCTGCACATTATTCATCACACGGTTTACTGTCCAGTTTTAGGCAGTTATAAATATAATGCATGTTAATATGAATGAAATACCAGCAGATGTTTGTTATATCTGCCCCGTCTGCTCCTTTGAGTGTTCCTGTCTCTGATTCATGGCTCGTCTTCAGGAGGTTTCCGTCGCAGTGGAGTGAAGCGTCCTCATGATGGGTCGTCCAGCCGCCAGTTCTCCTCCATTCCAGCTCACAGCTTCAAACATGGACCACCACATCCCTCCAACAAAAGCTTCAAGGCTGTGATGAAGCCTGGAGCCAAGACAGCTAAGATGGTGAATGCAGATTCCACTGGAGCATGTTTCACTTTTAGGACCGCATTTACAGCTGACTATGAAAAATGATTCATGTTCTGTGAAACAGAGAGAATCACTCCTGAAACACACCCACAACACATCTGTAGAGGGTTTTTAAAGACTGCTACTGGAAAAAAAATCAAGTTTCTAATCCTATTAAAGCGTCCTAGTGGTGTTTAATATCTGCTGAAAGCAGAATGTCACTCAGGGGTTTCATAGATTTACAGATTGTCAGGGATCAGCAGTGATGAGGTCCATCAGACACTGGAAGGCATGGAGCTCTTATTGCCTTTCTAAATATGTAACTCTGGTACACAGACCAGTTTTAGGGTGAAGGTGATGACTGGATTCACCTCTAAGCTCAGTGCAGCTGTTTGTTTGTGAAGCTGTCAGAAATGATTTAGTTCTAGAATCTGGACAATGAACTGTAGTTTTACAGCGTTATCAGTTTGGTTGTTTCCGTGATTTAAATGTTCTCCATCCCAACCACATCGTTGTTAAACTCAGTTTTGTGCTCAGTGAACAGAAGTGAAACTCTTCCTGTTGGTTTCCAGTGTGCTAAACCTCCACCGGCCAAGAAGAAGAAGAAAGCAGCGACGCCGGCCTCCCAGGACTCATCTGTAGCCGACCGGCTGGTTTTTCTGACCGGCATCCCAAAGGATGCCTCAGAACAGGAAGTTACTGACTTGGTTGGATCCTTTGGCAAGATCAACAACGTGATCCTCCTGCCGTGCTCGGAGGAGGAGACCGAGAAGGGCCAAGGACAGAAGGTGACGTTCAGTCAAAGCTTCAGGGTTGAGGAACATTTTGGTTCTATTCATCTATGAGCACTGGTTCTATGTTCTAAATATCCACCGTACTTTCTGTTCCACGTGAACATCCTGTGCTGCTGCAGGCGTCTGTCTGCATGGTGAAGGCTGAAGACGCCCAGGCTCTGGCTACCTCCACCTGCCTCTGCATCAGGAAGCAGCAGGTCACAGCTTCAGTAGCTAAGGTACGTTCACACGGAAAACGCATTCATGTTTTCACCTGGTGGATGTTAGAGAGCTTTAGAAATGTGTCCGACCACGTTTTTACGTAAGCAGGGTGTTTTTCTCTCCACATATAAAACGCTCTCCTCTCTTACAGAAATGTGAAGCAGGACAGTCTGCTGAAGCCAACAACAGGTGTGTAATCCTGTAAACTGAACACACTTTTCCTAATCCTAACCCTGTCTGGCTTCACTCAACTCTTCGCTTTGTGTTCTTCACAGCAGAGCAGCTCCAGGAGAGGAAAACTGTTCAGCTGGGAGCCCGTCTGGTAGGAAACCTCTAAACACAAGGAGAGAAGTCAGAGCCAACGTATCAAACCCGTCTGAGGCAGGAGAATAGGCTTCAACTAGCTCCAGCCAGATTCCATTTAATGTGAAAGCAGGCGGTATTTTTCAGTCACACAATGACTGGTTCCTGGTGAATGTGAACATTTACAGTAAAAATGCTTCCTTCCCCTCACCCATTCCTTGTTTTTAAGAATTTACATAAACGGCTCTGTCGTGTGAAAGTAGGGAGTTGTTTCTATCAGTTCCTTAAAAATGTGGAGTCAGTGACTGGATAAATCTTCACCCCTTCTTTAAATAGACTCATTCACCAGTAGAAGTAACTCAGTGGGATGGAGATGATGTCAGTGCAGTGGATGTATGGAGAGAAGGGATACGGCATGCCTCGTCCCTAATTATTACTTTTCCTGTAATTCCTTCAAAGTTTCCCTTAAAATTTTATTTTAAAAAGTCCCCCAAATTTGGCAAGAAAATTCTTGTAAATATTTTCAACAAATGAGTAAAAATCTTCCAAAAATCCTAAAAGTATTTAGATTATATAGATATAATCAGAAAAACTTCTATTTTCTTCGACAACATTCACATAAAAATCAACCAAATCCAGTGAAATTCACTGGATTTTGGTTGATTTTTATGTGAATGTTCTTAACAAACATTTTAATATTTCTTGTGTTCCACCAAAATGTTCAAAAATTTCCCAAAATGTAGAAAATGTGGACATCAGCTAGCCTAGCAGCGCTAGACAACCCACGGCAACGAATTTAATCCTCTGCCAGGGTGGGTCTAGTTACCCTCCATAAGGCTGGATTCTCCTAAAACTGGCCGGACCAATCACCATGAAGTGTAGAGTCAGAAGGCGGGCGTAACTAAGTGACGACAGAGGCGTGACAATTGTGACAGAAACAACCAGAAACAATAAACAGTTATGTTTCGACTGGGCTTTGGCCACAGCCCTTAAAGATCTGAAGCTAAAATTCAACTTGAAAGATAAACAAAGGACGGCACTGAAGTGTTTCATTGAGAAGAAAGACGTATTTGGACTTATGCCGACGGGATATGGCAAATCCTTAATATACCAGTTTGCTCCGCTGGTTGGGAAGCTAATGGGACTTAGCCACAATCCGCCAGTGCTCTCGGAACTACGTCAGCCTATTCGTTGCGTTGATTGGTTGTATACCTACCCAACTGCTGCAGAGGGATTTGATAGACAACCTTTTAGCCCGCCTCCCTCCCTGTCCAGCTTCCCTAGACCCTTGTGCCTTCAGAAACATGGGTGTAGCATGGCTAGGCTAGACATCAGAAGTTTTCACGTTGAAAATACATTTTTTCCCACATTTTCAAACTTTAAAACGGGTTAATTTGACCTGCAGGATGACACGAGGGTTAAAGTGAGAGCTGTTTATATCAGACATAAAAACAGAATAATGCAGTAAAGTTCACCACAAGCTGCATCTCCTAAAGCGATCAGTTGAGTGAAGTCATCCCTAAACAACACAGAACATTTAACCTGAACTGAATTTACTGCAGGGTTCTTTATGGAGCTATTATAATCAGGCGTGCCTATTAAACTGGCAGCTATATCTATAATAAAAGCTGCTTCTTCTTGGGCTCATGCTTTGGATGGACTTGTTGGTATTTACTGTGAAGCTGAAAACATGATGTTTTCCAGTTGTGTCCCCCCAACCCCTCGCTGGAGGAGAATCTGACCAGAAGACTTGTGAGGAGGTAATCATCTGTTCATTAGACTGATATCTGTCCAGCTACATCTCCTCCAACATGTCTTTCCAACTCAATGTCTCCTCCAGAAGGGCCTGGTCCTGATCACTGGACTCCCTGAGACTGGCTGGTCCAGCAGTGATGTCATCAATCTGGTCCAGTCGTTTGGGACTCCGTATGACATCATCACGGCATCACAGATAGGAAAGGTTAGTAGAAGCTGTGTGAGACTTTGACGGGTTCTGATGATGAGAAAACACTGCAGACACCAAACAAAAAAGTAGCTGATGGACATCCTCATCTGGCTGTAGCTAGTTGTTGGTTTAAAAGTCACAGCAGCCCTTTTCAGAGTCTGGATGCACAACATCACATCGCTGCTTCATCAGTCAGGAACAGATCCACAAACTAAACATCAGCGTTTCATTCTGACGCTAATGAAAACTACAGATACCCTAAATACTGAGTGAGATGTCTGTAGACCTCCTAGATCTATTCTGTGAGGATTGTTCAGTCATTACTGAAATTATTTTGTTATAAACATGGACTCCATTTCCTTTGAATATCTGAAGTGAGAGATGATGCCTACAACACTGAAAACGTCTTCTCTGTCTGGTAGGCTCTGGTGTCGCTAGAAAGCATGGAGGTTGCTCAGGAGTTGGTGAAAGTTCACAGCTTCATACCAGCGAAGATCCAAGACTCTGAACTGAAAATAATCCTCCTCAAACAGCGCATCGACCTCAGCACTCCAGTAAGTCTCTACCTCCACCTCCACAGTGTCTCTATCCACCTCCACAGTGTCTCTATCTACCTCCACAGTGTCTCTATCCACCTCCACAGTGTCTCTATCCACCTCCACAGTGTCTCTACCTCCACCTCCACAGTGTCTCTATCTACCTCCACAGTGTCTCTATCCACCTCCACAGTGTCTCTATCCACCTCCACAGTGTCTCTATCCACCTCCACAGCGTCTCTATCCACCTCCACAGTGTCTCTATCCACCTCCACAGTGTCTCTATCCACCTCCACAGTGTCTCTATCCACCTCCACAGTGTCTCTATCCACCTCCACAGCGTCTCTATCTACCTCCACAGTGTCTCTATCCACCTCCACAGCGTCTCTATCCACCTCCACAGTGTCTCTACCTCCACCTCCACAGCGTCTCTATCTACCTCCACAGTGTCTCTATCTACCTCCACCAGTGTCTCTATCCACCTCCACAGCGTCTCTATCTACCTCCACAGTGTCTCTATCCACCTCCACAGCGTCTCTATCTACCTCCACAGTGTCTCTATCCACCTCCACAGTGTCTCTATCCACCTCCACAGCGTCTCTATCCACCTCCACAGCGTCTCTATCTACCTCCACAGTGTCTCTATCCACCTCCACAGCGTCTCTATCTACCTCCACAGTGTCTCTATCCACCTCCACAGCGTCTCTATCTACCTCCACAGTGTCTCTATCCACCTCCACAGCGTCTCTATCCACCTCCACAGTGTCTCTATCCACCTCCACAGTGTCTCTATCCACCTCCACAGTGTCTCTATCCACCTCCACAGTGTCTCTATCTACCTCCACAGTGTCTCTATCCACCTCCACAGTGTCTCTATCCACCTCCACAGTGTCTCTATCTACCTCCACAGTGTCTCTATCTACCTCCACAGCGTCTCTATCTACCTCCACAGTGTCTCTATCCACCTCCACAGTGTCTCTATCTACCTCCACAGTGTCTCTATCCACCTCCACAGCGTCTCTATCCACCTCCACAGTGTCTCTACCTCCACCTCCACAGTGTCTCTATCCACCTCCACAGTGTCTCTATCCACCTCCACAGTGTCTCTATCTACCTCCACAGTGTCTCTATCTACCTCCACAGTGTCTCTATCCACCTCCACAGTGTCTCTACCTCCACAGTGTCTCTATCCACCTCCACAGTGTCTCTATCCACCTCCACAGCGTCTCTATCCACCTCCACAGTGTCTCTACCTCCACCTCCACAGTGTCTCTATCCACCTCCACAGTGTCTCTATCTACCTCCACAGTGTCTCTATCCACCTCCACAGTGTCTCTACCTCCACAGCGTCTCTATCCACCTCCACAGTGTCTCTACCTCCACAGTGTCTCTATCCACCTCCACAGTGTCTCTACCTCCACAGTGTCTCTATCTACCTCCACAGTGTCTCTATCTACCTCCACAGTGTCTCTATCCACCTCCACAGCGTCTCTATCCACCTCCACAGTGTCTCTACCTCCACAGTGTCTCTATCCACCTCCACAGTGTCTCTACTCCACAGTGTCTCTATCTACCTCCACAGTGTCTCTATCTACCTCCACAGTGTCTCTATCCACCTCCACAGTGTCTCTATCCACCTCCACAGTGTCTCTATCCACCTCCACAGTGTCCTCTATCCACCTCCACAGTGTCTCTATCCACCTCCACAGTGTCTCTATCCACCTCCACAGTGTCTCTATCTACCTCCACAGTGTCTCTATCCACCTCCACAGTGTCTCTATCCACCTCCACAGTGTCTCTATCTACCTCCACAGTGTCTCTATCCACCTCCACAGTGTCTCTATCCACCTCCACAGTGTCTCTATCCACCTCCACAGTGTCTCTATCCACCTCCACAGTGTCTCTATCCACCTCCACAGTGTCTCTATCCACCTCCACAGTGTCTCTATCCACCTCCACAGTGTCTCTATCCACCTCCACAGTGTCTCTACCTCCACCTCCACAGTGTCTCTATCTACCTCCACAGTGTCTCTATCTACCTCCACAGTGTCTCTATCCACCTCCACAGTGTCTCTATCCACCTCCACAGTGTCTCTATCTACCTCCACAGTGTCTCTATCTACCTCCACAGTGTCTCTATCCACCTCCACAGTGTCTCTATCTACCTCCACAGTGTCTCTATCCACCTCCACAGTGTCTCTATCCACCTCCACAGTGTCTCTATCTACCTCCACACTGATCATCTGCTCTTCTTTAGTGCTTCTCCAGGTTTTCTGTCAGTTTTCACACTTTGTATTATTTGATTTGGTGCATTCATTTCTTCTGCTTGACACATGGAGTTATTAGTGTGGAACAATCGATCTGAGTAACTGACTGGTACTAAAACTCTTCCTCCAGGTGGCGCTTTATAACCTTATGATGGGATCAGTGGATCTATTGGTGAGTACATCTTCATTTTTTCCACTTTATTTTAAGCTGAATTAACACAGATGTACATTACAGGTTGTTTTTAGCCTTCTTTCTTGGTAATAAGTAGTTGATTGTTGTGTTTTATTCACTGATTGGCTCCAGCAGTGGGGGATCCAACTGGGATTTCATTTATTTATTTTTAAAATGGGACAGTTTGTATTTATGTACATTTCTATGTAAATACGAGAGATTATAGCCAAGTCCCATTGGCAGATCAAAGATTGAATAACATAAAACCATAACTAAACAAATATCATAAAACCATAATTGGAGAAAGGGGGGAAAAAAGATACACACACATATTAAAGAAAAACAACAACAAAAGTTAACACATAGTGGACATAACAAACAAAAGCTGTAAGGAAAACCTCTACCAAGCACTAATTAATTCACATTTACACACGATTGTATTGTAAAGATCTCTTTGTTGCTATTGTATATATCCCTCTGTCATTATTACTCATTGTTGTACTACATTTATTCCTCTGTCACTATAACAGGAGAGTCCACTACATGCGTCTCTCTGACACTATTACATTTAATTGTATTGCACATTTCTCATTGCCACTGTTGCACATATTCCCGTCTACATTACATGTAATTACCCCATACATGCCCCTTCTAACTCTGTTGCACATATCCCATTATCACTATTACACATGACCAAATTGCACTAAGCCCACGTCTACACATTTAAAACAAATTAGAGTCCTCAAGGACAAGCCCAATCAGCAGCAAATAAATTTACATAGTGTTATGGTCACAGATCTGATTTTCCAAAAGCCACGCTTTGAGATGTGGAGTAA